>NW_011955523.1:0-1158 GCF_000949405.1 Vollenhovia emeryi | reverse complement strand
AATTGCCAGACATGGTCGACAAACCGATGTTATTAATTAATTATTTTTATGTTTGAACAACGTACCATTTTTTAATGACGGTGTCGGCGTCGGCGTCGGCGGTGGCGACTGCGGAGCCAGCTGCTGCTCCTGCTGCTCCTGTTGCTGCTCCTGCTGCTGCTGCTGCTGCTGGTGGTGCTGCTGCTGCTGCTGCTGGTGCTGGGCCAACAAGAACTCGACCTTCTGCGTCAGCTCCTGCAGAACTTGCATGGCATCTGTAAAATATAAAAAATTAACAATCTGTAATGGATAAAGAAGAATAAAGATCTTTCCCCGCTATACCGTCACAAATTGATGCGATATAATTCAAACGAACCAAGGATAATAATTAATTTATTACTTAGCGATCGAATTGTCTCCCATGTTAACCTCCTCCATGATAATGACAGCTTCTCGGAGACTCGCCATCTGAGAAGATAGCAGAAAATGCAGAGTGACAATCGAGAATCGCGTCCGCGACTGTCATTCTGCGTTGTTCACCCCGAACCCGCGGATTTCGCGTCTCACTCAATGGTGTGCCTACGGTCCGTGTTTATTGAAAGTGCATTAGTTTGACGTTTATGGTCAGCTTCTTCAGTATTTCTCTCGCTCTGTGTGAAAACATCGTTGCGGGAAGCTGAAACGGTCTCGACTGTGAGTTGAAAGCTGCATATTAATTCTCACTCACTTTTGACACACACACATCCATACATATATACATATATATATATATATTAGGGTGGTCCTTAATAGGGGTGTTTTCGAATTTCTTTGCTCCCAGGGGCTTAAATGCTTCCAAATTGATAAAAAAAATTCCCTGAAAATTTGAGCTCTTATTATTAACTTTAAGATAGTCCGCATTCCAACCTAAGTTTCTTATGGAAATAACATGGGAAAAATTGCATTTGTTCTTTAGAATTCCATAACTCAGCGACAAATGAATCAAAAGTAATAAATCGCGTCATGTTTATTGTAAATTTAACGCTCTACAAAAAAGGTCTCTTATAATTTTTCGCTAAATCTATTGGCTTAAGAGTTATTCGAGCTCAAAGTTTAATTATTATATAATTATTAATATTATCCTTAATCCATGTTCAATGAACATAGAAAAATCACACATATTAATCGCAATTCCAAAAA
>NW_011955522.1:0-1158 GCF_000949405.1 Vollenhovia emeryi | reverse complement strand
GGGTAATGAGTACAATACGGATTGATATCGGAGTACAGAAAATACGGAATCACACGGAAAATAATGAGTACAATACGGATTGATATCGGAGTACGGAAAATACGGAATCACTGGTAACTACTGGAAACAGTCAGACAGGATGACTGCACGGACCCCTTTGTTCTGCAAGGGAAGAAACAATACGGGATTAATACTACGGAGCTTACTATTAGCGCGAACGGAAAAATATTCTTTCCCACCCGAATATTACCCCCCTGAGTTCTATACCGGTCAGGAATTAGGAAAAGGAATCTGGTCAGGACAGGATGACGCCCGAGCGGCGCCTCGTGATGCGTGAATTTTCAGTAGGAATTGTACACCGAGGAGCACCCCGTTAGGTGTACGCTACTGCGGAATCACTCCGCCCCCCGAATCACGGCGGTACCCGTGCCTTCGGGGAAAACGGAGTCAGGACGGAACGGGAGACCGGTGCAGAGAAATTGTAGCATGTGTACGCCGAGGAGCACCCCGTTAGGCGTACGCTACTGAGGGACGGGGCCCACAACGGAGTAGAGCCTCCACTGTGTGCTCCGGTTCGGTATATAGCCGGAGACAGGAGCACCCATTCAACTCCGGCTTATATCTGCAGCGGAGGTACCCGCTGCCCGGTGTTGACGGTCGGAGCACCAAGCGTCAACTGAGTTAAAGCGCCTGCTCCGGAGGGGCTTTTATACGGACGGAGGCGCGGGGTGAGGCGGCGGGGGCGGGCGCGGCGTTGCCGGCTGCCGTCAACGCGTGGCAACCGCGCATTATCGATTTTTCGCCGGCTGGCTCTATTGCCTTCTCTCTCGCTCGAGGAATTCGGGTTTTTTCTACCGGCCGCGCCTCCCCGGTCGCCCTCGTTACAACCTTATAGATTATGTCAATACTAATATTCTTAACAAAAAATCTTTCTTGTCTATTCCTTATGTACCGGATATATCCAACAAATTTAAATCTTTATCTCAAAATTTAGACGAAACCATAAGTTTCTACGGCTGTAACAAATTAAACAAGTTAATCAAAGTCCATAAAGATAAAATACCGTTTGCATCCAACTCGAACGTAGTCTATCAAATTAAATGCAAAAGTGCATTTGTGAGTCCCCTTGCCTCTCACTATCTCGGGGTGCTTGATTAC
>NW_011955521.1:0-1158 GCF_000949405.1 Vollenhovia emeryi | reverse complement strand
AGATATGCTTATGACAGTTGACACAAATCAATATCGATTTGAACTATTGAACAAAAAATTTTTAACTATTTCTAAAATTCATTGCAAATAAACAGAAATAGTTTCTTAATAAAACTCTTGCATACATTTTTACACTAATTTCATTTATGTCAAAGACGTGTGGTTCAAGAAAGCACCTTTATCACTGACCATTTTGCCATCCCTGAGCGCGCGAAATTCTAGCTTTGCTATTCGAGATGTTTAAACTGTTCCCATTTGAAAACTATTATAGCCTCGACTTTTTCGTATTAGAATTTTCGTCTCAAAATGTTACAAAGTAGTTGTCATTAAAATATTTATCGCCAGTTTAGGTACACCCTGTATATTATATTATTCTTCAGTTTTTTCAATCCAAATTTCATATATAATTCATTAAAATATGATTAATTAGTTCTTGAGTTATAGACATTTGAAATTTTTGGAAATCATTATTAAAGAAAATGTGCGATAGTTACAAGAACCACAGACATTTCTAAAAACAATATGCAAATTTCTAATTTGCACACTTCCAAGAAACAACGAAAAAAAATTAGATTTCGCTCCTAAACCTTCCTCTATGAGGAAGCCATGTGCAAATTTCTAATTTGCACACTTTACTTTACATTTTTCTAATTATATATTATATTGTTCTTCAGTTTTTCAATCCAAATTTCATACATAATTCATTAAAATATGATTAATTAGTTCTTGAGTTATAGACATTTGAAATTTTTGGAAGTCATTATAAAAGAAAATTTGCAATAGTTACACCAACCAGAGACATTTCTAAAAAAAAAAATATTAGGACATTTTGTTTATACTAATGTATACATTTCACCAATACATTTTGTAGCATCACTTTTGAAACAACCAGTATAATGAAAAAGTGTTCATGTACGGATTCAGCCAAATTTCACACATCTATAACTCAAGAACTAATCAACCGAATATTAATAAATTATATATGAAATAGGGAAATATATGAAATAGAAAAGACAGGAAAGAATAATAGAATTAGAAATAGCCCGATATCTCAAAATTTGCAAAAGTTAGAGCAACCACAAACATTTCTTAAAGAATTCAAATTTTTTTCAAAAAGAAACCCGTTTACCGATCATCGCATAAATCAATACCAACTTT
>NW_011955520.1:0-1158 GCF_000949405.1 Vollenhovia emeryi | reverse complement strand
TTTTTTCATATCTCTTTTAGTTTTTTAAAAAATCGACTGTATAAATTAAAATGGCCCACCCTGTATATTATATTATTCTTCAGTTTTTTCAATCCATATTTCATATATAATTCATTAAAATATGATTAATTAGATCTTGACATACAGTTCTTGAGTTATAGACATTTGAAATTTTTGGAAATCATTATTAAAGAAAATTTGCGATAGTTACACCAACCACAGACATTTCTAAAAAAAAAATTAAAATTAGAAAACCTTTTACCGGTCATCGCCATATTCAAGAGGTATGCCTCTACCTATTTGTATTGAAACTTTTTGCTTCTACAAGTGTGTACATTTCTTTATTACATTGTGTACCATCACTTCTGAAACACCCTGTATAATGAAAAAGAGGGGCCTCTACCAATGTTTATTAAGACTTTTTGCTTATACTAATGTATACATTTCACCATTACATTTTGTAGCATCACTTTTGAAACAACCAGTATAATGAAGAAGTGTTCATGTACGGATTCCGCGAAATTTCAAACATCTATAACTCAAGAACTAATCAACCGAATATTAATCAATTATATAAAATAGGGGTAGAAATGACTGGAAAGAATAATAGAATTAGAAATAGCCCGATATCTCAAAATTTGCAAAAGTTAGAGCAACCACAGATATTTCACCAAAAATTCAAGATTTTTTCAAAAAGAAACCCATTTACCGATCATCGCAAAAATCAATACCAACCTTCCTTTAGTGATTCTCGACATTAAAAAAAAATAAGCCCGATATTTCAAAATTTACGGAAGTTAGAGTAACCACGGACATTTTTCAAAAAATTCAATATTTTTTCAAAAAGAAACCCGTTTACCGATCATCGCAAAAATCAATACGAACCTTCCTTTAGTGATTCTATACGTTTAAAAAAAAATTAGCCCGATATCTCAAAATTTACAGAAGTTACAGCAACCACAGACATTTCTAAAAAAATTCAAGATTTTTTCAAAAAGAAACCCATTTACCGATCATCGCAAAAATCAATACCAACCTTCCTTTAGTGATTCTCGACATTAAAAAAAAAATAAGCCCGATATTTCAAAATTTACGGAAGTTAGAGCAACCACGGACATTTTTCAAAAAATTCAATATTTTTTCAAAAAGAAACCCGTT
>NW_011955519.1:0-1158 GCF_000949405.1 Vollenhovia emeryi | reverse complement strand
AATAGAAAGCCTATTGATGTCCCACTCCCTATTAGAAACTGTAAGGCGCAACAAAGGGCAAGTCATGAGGTCTTGATAAAGAAAACCTGATCAGGCAATTTTAATTCTCGATGTTATATTTACTGTCAGGGCCCTGTCAGGGCTGCCTGATGAGTGCCTGTCTCGCCTGCCAAAAATCGAAAGTCCACAAACACACGCATTCGCCTGTAGGACAATTCGTCGGCCCCACAAGACGTTTTCAACACATACACATAGACCTGGTAGGATCACTACCGTTGTCTCGAGGATACAGATACTGCCTCACAGCAATCGACAGATTCACAAGATGACCTGAAGCTATTCCCGTGACAGATATATCCGCAGAGACAGTTGCCCACAACCTCTTCACACACTGGATCTCGAGGTTCGGCACACCCACACGCATCACTACGGACCAGGGTAGGCAATTTGAAGCCGACCTGTTCCGTCAGTTGAATAAAATAACAGGCACGGTGCATATACATACCACAGCCTATCATCCAGCAGCCAATGGAATGGTCGAGCGCTTACACCGGCAGATGAAGACTGCAATCAAGTGCCACGCAACGGAGGCATGGACAGAAGTGCTCCCAGTCATCATGATGGGGATCCGAGCAGCATATAAGGCAGATCTCCAAGCAACACCAGCAGAACTCGTATACGGTGAGACATTAAGACTACCTGGTGCATTTTTACAGGAAACTCCACAGGAGACCAGCAGCTTGAGCGACTTCATACTGCAGCTGAAGAAAGCCATGAGAGATCTACGACCACAGCCAGTAAAGAGGCATGGTACACCGGCCGTCTTCGAACATAAGGACCTGCCAAATTCAACGCACGTGTTCCTCAGGCACGACGCACCAAAAGCGTCCCTGCAACCAAGCTACGACGGCCCGTATGAAATCCTCAGCAGAACAGACAAATACTCCAAGTTACGGATTAACGGAAAGACCGCCCACGTAACAGTAGACAGAATCAAACCGGCATACATGTTGGCTGACCAGGACGAACCTAAAGCCACACCGGTTATACCAGCCCCGAAGAACTCTACGACGGGCACTCCAGCTCCAGAAGAGACGATCACAAGAAGCGGCAAGACGTCAAAGAAAACTGTCCGTTTCCAAGCCCCGGCTTTCAAAC
>NW_011955518.1:0-1157 GCF_000949405.1 Vollenhovia emeryi | reverse complement strand
TAGTAAAGGTAAAAAAGGAAGGAAGACATGGAAATGGGGCGAGAAAATAATAGAGGAAGTAGAAACGTTTAAATACCTAGGTTTCACGTTTGATAGGAAAGGTAACTATGCGGAGCATATAAAAGAGCTGAAGAGGAAAGGAAGGATCGCGGCAAATAGGGTCTGGGGTTTAGGAGAAAGATTATGCAAAGATGATTTTAATAGGAGATGGATGCTTTTTAAGTACTTAGTGAAAAGTGTGATGGAATACGGAGTAGAGTTATGGGGGTGGAGTGAGAAAAAGGAGCTGGAAAAAGTCATGTTAGATTATGTAAGATGGGTATTTAGACTAGATTTTTGTACACCGAGGTATGTAATACTAAGGGAACTAGGATTGGAGAAACTAAAAATTTGTTGGGGTATAAGAGCCATGAGATATGAGAAAAGAAGCAGAGAGAAAAAAGACGGAAGTTTAGTAAAGGCATGTTGGGATGAAAAGGACAAAATGGATAAAAAGAAAAAGGATTTATATAATTTGGAACGAGAAAGATTTTATAATAAAAACGGTTGGAGCGCTGAAGTAATAAAAGAATTAATTAATGAAGGTAAAAATACTGAAGGATTAATAAGAACAAGGGAACAGGACATTCAAAGGCAAATAATAAACAGCAAAATAGTGGAGGCAAGGTATAATACAAGGTACAAAGAGATAGAGGCGAGGAACAAAACACCGAGTTATCTATTAAAAGCGAACTTGGATAAAGTAGAGACAGGAGATGAGATTAGAGCGATGGTAAAATTAAGGTGCGGCAATTTAGAGGACACAAATAAATATTGGCTTGACGAAGAAGATACGATGTGTAGATTCTGCAAGTCAGGCAAGGACAACTTAGAACATTATATATGCGAGTGCAATATTACAAGCAGGTGGTTTGAGAACATAGGTAGGAACAACAAAGAGAGATTAAGGAACATATGCGATGACAAATTTAGAATGGAAAAAGGCAAGGTGCTAAATAGATTATGGAAAAAGAGAGAGGAATTCTATAAAAACGATAGGAAGGACCCCGTCAAAATTGTTACAACTGACGGGTGATGTGCGGATGGATGATTGCGTTAAGGAACAAATTGTAAACCAAGTCCACTTCTTGGCAGCAGCCGAAGTTAAATAAATATAT
>NW_011955517.1:0-1157 GCF_000949405.1 Vollenhovia emeryi | reverse complement strand
GATGATTTTTGTAAATTGTCATATCTGTTGGCAGCAAAAATATGGATTTGTAGTGATAGATAAGGATAGCGCGATTTCAAATGTTCGTTATAGGAAAGGATTTAACGACTTTGCGACATCATAACGCGATCAGTTGTTGTCGATACGTTAAGCAGACAATATGGATAGCAGCATGGAGATTAGAGATCGTGAGAAACTAGCAAAACAGATTGAGAAAAAAAGTGATTCGATTCGCAAAAAGTATCGGGCTTTGAAAACTGGTAAGATGGAGGAAGATATGGCGTTGGAGAGGCATTTTAAGCCCATTGTCGAACCTCTAAAGAAAATTGTTGAAAACACAGTTGGCGAAGAATCTAATTTCATCAAGACTGAAACAGCAGAGAAGGAGTATGCAAAACCTAAACGAAAACAATCAAACGTTTCGTTTCAACATTATGAAACATTATCCTCGGGAGAGGAAGAGTACGAGGAACCAAATTTTAAACGAAAACGATCAAACGCTTCGTTTGACAATTCCCCCATCATGGTTTCAACACCGATTAAATCAACTTTGAGACGATCGATCACCGTTCCAGCTACTTTGAATGAAACTGCCAAAATTTTACAACCGCGCGAATTATCGTACGAACATCCGCACGCACTCTCCGTCGAAGAAATTTTTGAAAACCCTATCGAACCTCTCGTGACGTCCGTTCGACACAAGTTACAAACGGTCGAGGGGCAAAAAATTTTAAAAACGCACTACGGTCCGTTGGGACAAAAGTATTTAGGAGCTGTCTTAAACGGTAAAAAATCCGTCAATATAGATAGTGTTTACGGTATTTATTTCAGCAACAATGGAACGATGATTGGTAACAAACGTATCGATTTGGATAAGAACGATGATATAATCGTAGATGGAAAAAAGTATACTGGTACACAAGGCCTTTACGAACTGATTTTCAAAAAATTTCCTGAAGAAGATAGTTATACAAATTCTGATAAACGCAACTACAAAAGTATACTTTTGGCAACAAATGCACATAGACGTGATCACAACAACATAATCCTGTAAAGAGTAACAAGGGACACAAGTATAGAAATATAATTGCACCCTTGCTAAAAGGTGTTGGAGAAGGTATGCCGTGTATCGTGACGCTAAACAACAACAAGATCGA
>NW_011955516.1:0-1157 GCF_000949405.1 Vollenhovia emeryi | reverse complement strand
TGTGCTACTTTTACATCGGTGCTATCTGTTGTGTAAGCGCTTGGCGATATAGGGAAATGCAATATTGAATAAACTTTAACATTATTTATATCCGTACCCATTCCACGTGCGAGGCTGTCTGTGGACTTAATTGTAATGTGAACTTCTGCACCTATTACCTGTCATATATTTTGGCATCATAAGACCTTACATACGAAGTGTACAATAGAGTTGCTAATAATTGCAAGACACAATAGCAGTATGGATAACACTGAAATGCAAAAGCTGTGTGGAAATTATTGCGAAAATCTAATATTGCATTTCTCTATGCTGCCAAGTGTTTGCATGACAGATGTTTTAACCTCGCCACGTGCTAATTTTACATTGGTGCTATCTGTTTTGTAAACACTTGGCGATAAAGGGAAATGCAATATTGAATAAACTTTAAAACTATTTATATCCATACCCATTCCACGTGCGAGGCTGTCTGAGGAATTAATTGTAATGTGTACTTCTGCACGTAATAACTGTCACATATTTTGGCATCATAAGATCTTACATACGAAGTGTACAATAGGGTTGCTAATAATTGCAAGACACCATGTCAGTACGGGTAATCCGCGCGCGCGGATGCCCATTCGACCGGCGTTCATCTGTATCACGTCAAAAAACTTATACTTTTATATGTTAAATCTGAATCGACGGGACTTGTAGCACGGAATGGTTTATTAGATCATTCTGTCCTTTGAGACATTTGTTAAAAATTACGAGAAGTGCAAAATACCCAAAGAGCAGCCATATTCGCAGAAAGACATTTTCCCCGTAAAAATGGTGCGGTCTTTCACATCTCAATATTTAATAGCATAGTCAGTCTTAAATTTTAATTCTTTTTATTTGGGCTCTTATAATAGTGCCATTTACAATATTCGGTAACATATGTCGTTAAATGATCGTATGTACAGAAAATAATAATGTCGTTATAGTAGTCATACAGGGTGAGGAAAAAGTACTTCACCGGTGAAATATCTCGAAAAATATGGAAGATACGGAAAAGTTTTTCAGACAAAAGTTGTACGGTTTTAAGACGGCTATATAAGGATAAAATAAATTTCCAAAAAAAAATTTTATGGTTATGTAGAGGTCGCCGTCATTTTTTAAAATAAAACTCCCTATTGTAG
>NW_011955515.1:0-1157 GCF_000949405.1 Vollenhovia emeryi | reverse complement strand
AGAAGCGTAACCAGCGGATCGCCAATCCACGGATCCGTTTCAACGGAATCTTGAAAGGGCTCTATCAGAAAGATTCCGTGATTGGCGATCCGCTGGTCCGCTTCCGCGTAATCCGCTCCATGGGACAGTAGGGGCCAAACTCCGGCGTACGAAAAACAGCGGATTGTCTGTGATTGGTCGTAGAGTTCGATACGCCTGATACGCGCGTATCGCGATACGCGCCATGGGACGGCACCCTTAGGCTGCGGTCCCATGGACTGATATTTCTCGCGTAACGCGTATCGCGTAACCAATCATAGACGTTCCGCGTTTTCTGTTACGCGAAATTGAATGTCCTTAGTGCACATGGAACACAAAACAACAGCAGCGTATCGGATACAACCAATGATATCTATCAATTCTCTTGGCACGTTCTAACAGAAATTCTAAATGTTACACTTCATTGGTTACGCGAGTATCTACTACAAATTTTTCGTCTATGTGAACGATGACATTTGACACAGGCGTAACAGAAAACGCGGAACGCTTCTGATTGGTTACGCGATACGCGTTACGCGAAAAATATCAGTGGGAGTAGTATCCATGGGACCGCAGCCTTAGCCTTACTACAGGGACTCTAGGCATTGCGTGCGCCGCGGCAACTACGTTCAGTTAGTTCCGTCTGGGCCGTCGAGCGGTTCACACGTCTTCCGACGGAAGATAAGTTTTTGATCCTGCGGGATTGCATCATCCCGCGTGTGGCCCGGTTACCGGGCCATTGCATCGTTCAATTCACTACATTCCAAGCAATACCATTAAGTCTATTGGTTCGACGTGGCCGTGTCGGCTCAGTGTCTGTGAGCCGGGAGCCAGTAACCAGAGAAGAAGAAGGCAACTACGTTCCGGATTGGTCGCTTGAGTTACGGGGTTGCGCGAGAGCATTCGATGCACCCGGCGTTGCCAAAAAGATCGGCAGTCGTTGTAATGCCTTGCGTTATTGAAGAGGTCGACTCGAGGTAAGAAGGTGTATTTGGCTTACAATCCGTTTTCCGCTATCCTTTTATACCTCATTTAAGGGCTGAACCGCTGGATTCGGGGAGACCGCTTTTAGCGTTGGAAGATATGCTCTATCCCAATAAAAACAGTAATGAAATCCACGTTATTGCCACGTGGATTCC
>NW_011955514.1:0-1158 GCF_000949405.1 Vollenhovia emeryi | reverse complement strand
AATTGACCACGGTCCCGATTGGCCACGTTGCATTTGACCACGGTCCCGATTGACCACGTTGCAATTGACCACGGTCCCGATTGACCACGTTGCAATTGACCACTGTCCCGTTTGACCACGAGCTAAAAGCACAAACACATACACACGCGCGCGCGCACACACACACACACACACACACACACACGCGCGCGCGCGCGCGCGGGGGGGGATGCGAGGAGGGCCTTCGGCCCCCCTCCCCGCACCCACCCCGCCGGTAGGAAGCGTGGACTGTGATCAATCGGCACCGGGGGCAATTGCAACGTGGTCAATCGGGACCGTGGGCAATTGCAACGTGGTTAATCGGGACCGTGGGCAATTGCAACGTGGTCAATCGGGACCGTGGTCAATTACAATGTGGTCAATCGGGACCGTGGTCAATTGCAACGTGGTCAGTCGGGACCGTGGTCAATCGGGACAGTGGTTAATTGCAACGTGGTAAACATCAACGTGGCCATACACAACGTGGTCGATATTAACGTGGTCAGTCGGGACTGTGCTCAATATTAACGTGGTCAAACGGGACGCTCCCGTTTTGCAACTAAGAGGTAAGTGTGGAAATACAGGATGAAGTTTAGACAGTAGTATTCCAAAATGTTGTGAAGGCTTCCGAAAAGAAAATTATATAGGAAGGAGAGAGTGCCAATGTGGGCCACAAATTGAACAGAACTCGGTTCTCACAATATAAAATCATTGATTTCTCGTTAATAATTTAAACGTTTCGACCCTTCTTCGGGTCTTCCTCAGTAAACTACAATGAAATGAGAATATAATCAAACTTGTATGATATATATACAGATAGGTTCAACAAAATTAAACATTTACCTCGTTCAGATCGAAGAAATTAAATTAATAGATCGGAGTAAGTGACATCAGAGTCATTCCTCTGACTATGTTAAAATCAACGAGTCTCTAAATGATGCCAGACACAAAGAGGACTGATTAACACATAAAGACCGAGGGATGAGTCCGTGGCGACGATGTTAAACCGACTGTGACACAGCATTATCGGAACGAATAAAACTTGATAATAATAAAGGGTGGTAAACATAACAGGGTAAAGATTAGTCAAGCGTGTCAACTTAACCAAAACAACAAATAACTTAGACAGTAGATCATTTA
>NW_011955513.1:0-1157 GCF_000949405.1 Vollenhovia emeryi | reverse complement strand
GACTACGCCTTTCAGTCCGTCCAAAGTCTGCCGAATAGCGATTTTTATTCGTTTGTCGTCGTCCCATTTTTTAGTTTGATCACAATAACTCTTAGCATTGTTTATGAGCATTTCCTTCGAAATTCTACATTTCTTGAGAATTTTGTGCAAGATTTCTACATCGTTTATTGCATTATGAGTGCCAGCACTCGAGATGTCCAACCACTCTGCCAAGCCCGTAATTGTACTTTCACCCTTGCCCTTTCGACCGGTATGTTTTCTAATGACATACAATGTGTCGATGAAACCGTGAATGACTTCCGAAAAATCGCTCTCTAAACAGCATGATGTAATCGCGTCGTAGATTCTTGGACCATCGAAGCAGAGGTTGTGCGTTGCTATGTAGGATTTGTTTCCAAACGACGTTAGCCAAGAATAAAAATTTTTTAGTGCCACTCGAAGAGGAACAGATGAGACTTGTACTCCATGGTACATAAGTTCTCCAAAATGATTTGTTAGACCATTGGCGCCAGTGGCGGATGCCGAAATTTGCTGGGTCGGATTCACGCAAGTGTCAAAGGTTGATGAACCACATTTTGCAGCAATTTGCAATATATCACAGTCTCTTCCAAAGCCAGAAGTTTCCAAATCGACTAGAATAATGGGAGGCATTTCATCACTTTCTTCTTCCTCAATACTAGACTGCTTTGGTTTTGGCTCATCTTCCACAGCACGTGCACTAAAAAGCGCACAGTTATTTTCGTACGTTACGCCTTCGCGATTTTCTGTCCTGTGCCGTAAAGCAGATCTGAGTTTTTTCAGAGCGAGACGTTTTTTTTAAACGCTTTACTTCTAATCAGTTGCCGCCGACATTTTACTGTGTCATTGATCCTAGAAATGTGCTTTGAATGAAATTTTCCAGGAGACAATCCAAGAGATACAGCAACTTTTTGAGTATAACCCTCTCCTATATTTTTTGACCGACAGTACAAGCAAACCGAAAGTCTGCAGATTCTGACATACTGTAACAGCGAGACTTTGGAGCCTTGCTCGCCATGATAGCATTGAGACTTTCGTTTGCGTTACTTGAGGCACCTGCAGAAAATTTTTGTGCATTTGATGCCAATTTATCGAAGACCTCCCTTAGGCTTTCAAACAACTGGGGATCACGAAAACCT
>NW_011955512.1:0-1157 GCF_000949405.1 Vollenhovia emeryi | reverse complement strand
CCCCCAAGAACGAGTATAAAAGGACGAACGCAACGCGAGGGAGCTCAGTATCAGAGTCTCCCAGCCCTGATGAAGCAGACTGCAACGCCTGCGAAACGTCGGCACCACACTGCAAACGGACGCGGCAACCATCCGGAAGCCATGAAGACATCACTATTATTCGAGAATGCATGATAGCCGATCTCTTCTATCGAATCGAACAAACGTTCGAGGTATCGATACTTGGGTTGATGCAGAGATTTCGAGTACACATACACGTTTGCGAAACGTATGCCGTGTGGACTTTCCAATAGACTTATCAACACGTTAGTCTTACCGCAGTTAGATGGTCCACAGATAATGCAGCGTATTATGTTGGGTAATAAGGGGCCGTGTCTACGTGTAACACTAACGTCCGACATCGTTCGTGTTCTGCGATCAAGATTGTGCACCTCAATCGTTGGTAATCGTGGCACGAATCGCATTTTGGCACGTGTAATGCGCGCTTGCGCGCCGATTCGTTCTATTTATACAGGACTGATTCGTCGGGGGAGCGGTGCATTTGGACACAGTACAATTGGACACGTTGCAAATAGACATAGTTCGAATGGACACATTTTGGTATACACGGTTCAATTGGACACGGTTCATTTAGACACAGTGATTTTTGGACACATAGAAAATAAATTTTCGATACGTTGCAATTAGACACGTCAAAAAGGTACACCGTTCAGTTGTACACCATTTCTTTGTACACGTAAAAGATGGACACTGTTCACCTAGACACGTAAAAATGTACGCCGTTCATTTCTACATACAAAAGTTTACACCGTTCATTTCTACACACAAAAGTTGTACACCGCTCACTTGTACACCGCTCAGATGTACACCGCTCACTTGTACACCGCTCACTTGTACACCGCTCACTTGTACACCGCTCACTTGTACACCGCTCACTTGTACACCGCTCACTTGTACACCGTGTACAAATGATGGAAAATTATCTGCTTTACAGCACAGTTAACCCGAGTTAAATATATATAAATATCCCGACTCATCTAGAGTCACAGTTTGTTTGAAATTTCATGTTTTAAACACTCGAAACCCATCTAGAATCACAGTTTGCCTTAAATTTCATGTTATAAACACGGTGTACAAGTGAGCGGTGTACAAGTGAG
>NW_011955511.1:0-1157 GCF_000949405.1 Vollenhovia emeryi | reverse complement strand
TAACCTGAAGAGGACTGCGATTGGCAGTCGAAACGTTGTTAATTTGATAAATTAAATATAGCCAGTTATGTCGAAACAATGGATTGATTATTGATTTAATTACTGGTGAACAAAAACATTACCAACAACATTTTAATATATTATTACGACGTTTATAAACATATTAATTTTTTTATTAGTGAATTATTGTTACCTACTTTAATGAAATCGAATATATTTCTTATTACTAAAAATATTTTATCAATATTAAATGTTTTAACTGCATTTAAAAATTTTTTTAATTTTAATAATTATACACAGAATTCTGTGTATAATTAAAATAATTATATATGTATAAAATATATTTTACTGGAAATTATTTATCATATTATTATATTTGTCAATTTTATTTCATTTACGTTAAAATGTGCATTTTACTTTTTAATATTTTATATCAGAGAGAAGCCTGAGAACGGCCACGTCGGCTTCTCTCTGCTTATATCCTATGATTCTTTTATTATAACGGAAAGTGCAATCTGCTATCGTCATAATGTATATAGTACATGGCTGAAGCAGAGATGCAAACTTTGGGGCCGAGCACCATCAAAGTGTTAGACTCGGTGCTCACGCATACAAGCGCAACCATGTCCGGGTGCTGCGCAGAGCACTCTGCGCAGCACCCGGACATGGTTGAGCTTGTATGCGTAAGCACCGAGTCTAACACTTTGATGGTGCTCGGCCCCAAAGTTTGCATCTCTGGGCTGAAGCCGAGTGTGTGCGCATACGTGTGGCACATGTACATGGTTCCGTTTAGTGTGCGTTACTCCCTCCATATTGGCAGCGACCCAAAACGTGCATTGCCTATTCGCATAGCCAGAGACTTTGTCTTTTTGAGTTTTCCTCGATAAGTCTCGTGTCCCACACAGCACATGTAGATACTGAGAAAGTTCTGAGAATATCTCAACAGTACATTACGTATATTCTCATAGCTTTCGAATATGTTCTATGATGTACTGAGTACGTACTGAGAATGCACTAATGTCCGCTTTTTCTCATACATAGTATGTGCTGAAAATATACCAATGGTATATACTGAGGATATTCTGTTGATATACCAGAATATCAACAGAATATTATTTGTAATATGTATCGTATATCGTATGTATATACCCAAGCAG
>NW_011955510.1:0-1157 GCF_000949405.1 Vollenhovia emeryi | reverse complement strand
GTTCGATTCCGTTTACTACAACGCTTTTGCAACATTTATCCGTCTTACTATGAGTCGCGTTACAACTCTGATCTTTATCTTTACTCGTGACTTTATTGCCTTTTGCCGCGGGGCATTTCGTCGCGATGTGCCCATATTCTTCGCATCGAAAACACTTGATACCCTTCTCTTTATTCGGACAAGACGCGCTCAAATGATTTTTGTCCCCGCAATTAAAGCATCTTTTAACCTCTTGCTTGCCCGTCTCGGAACGCGCGACTTTCTTTCTCTTATCGTCGGTTTTACTTTGTTTCGACTTAATTTTCATTATTTCGTACACTTCTAATTTACGTTTTAACTCGGAAATACTTTTCGCGCCGTATAAGATAACCTTATTCACCTCTTCATCGTAAATACCGTCTATTATATACTGGATCACCGCGCTAACTTCTACCTTCGCTCTGGACGCAATCTCCATCATCTTGTAACAGTATTCCTGATACGATTCGTCTGCTTTCTTCTTTCTTCTTCGTAGTTCTCGATGTACGTCATGACTGTCGATCTTCTGAGCGAATTCTCGTTTCAACGCCGTCTTTATGTCCATCCACGTTTTCCCTCGCGCCTCGTACTTCACAAACAGCTTCGCCGAACCACGGAGGAGTTTTTTCACGTAGATCGTCTTTTGAACGTCGTTCCATTGGCACAGGGTTGCCGTTTCGTCGAAGTCCTTGAGCCATTGTCTAATATTTTTACCGTCGTCACCGCTGAATGTATCTATCGAATCCTCGACGTCTTTAAAGGTTAGGAGATATCTCCTGTGCCTATGCGATACTCTTGGGGGTGATCGCTGTCGTCTGTCGTCTTCCAATTCGTCGCTGGAATCCGATTCGCCGTCGTCGTCGCGATCCGCCCGATCACGCTGCTCGTCGTTGCTATCGTCTGCGTCTTCGTCTTCGTCTTTCTGACCTTCGAGAAGTGTCGCTGCTCGGAAACGTTCTACCAGGTCCGCCTTATTTCCCGTCGTCTTGTAGTTGCGTCGTTTTAATTCGTCTTTTAGTTGAACCACCGTCATGGCCTCAACTGTTGCAACGTCTTGTTCTTCGTCGTCCTTTCT
The DNA here is from genome assembly GCF_000949405.1 of Vollenhovia emeryi. NCBI lineage: Eukaryota > Metazoa > Arthropoda > Insecta > Hymenoptera > Formicidae > Vollenhovia > Vollenhovia emeryi. The sequence continues at coordinate 64 of NW_011955510.1, read as the reverse complement.
CGTCTTTTCGCCGCTTGTAGCCATCTTGTTACTCGCCTTTTCTTTTCCACTCGTAATCCCGGCT
>NW_011955509.1:0-1156 GCF_000949405.1 Vollenhovia emeryi | reverse complement strand
TATGTGTTATAGTTGTATATCTTATTTTTCTATTATATGATTGTTTCTTTTCATGCAAGCAGTGAAATTTTGCAAGCTCAAATTTTTTTATCACTTATAATACATATATGCGATAAAATTATTGTAATAAGTTGGAAATCAAATTATAATAGAAGTATATAATACATATATACTATATATGTAACATATTGTTTATATTGCTATATAATTTCTGTGTGATCATTAATATTACATCATTAACAATTAATATTCATATAATTATATATTGGTTAGGTTACTCCATACGAACAACATTTTTAATATTTCTAATTAATATTTAAAAAATTTGTTACATACATACAGGGTGTACTAAAACCACCGGAGGTCCTCTTAATGACAGATTCCTTAGAACATTTCCAGACGAAAATCCTAATACAAAAGTGTCGAGGCTATAATAGTTTTTAAATTAGAAGCGATTATTTTCCACTAATGAGAGGGCTGAAATTTCGCGCGCTCAGGCACGGCAAAATGACAAGTGATATAAGTGCTCCTATGAATATCGCTCTTTTTATGATGTTATGTTTATTGTATAAATTTACAATATCACTTGTCATTTCGCCGTGCCTGAGCGCGCGAAATTTCAGTCCTATCATTTGTGGAAAAAAATTGCTTCTAATTTAAAAACTATTATAGCCTCGACACTTTTGTATTACGATTTTCGTCTGGAAATGTTCTAAGGAATCTGTCATTAAGAGGGCCTCCGGTGGTTTTAGTACACCCTGTATATAATATATATTGTCAACGTTTCATCGTTACCAATAATTCTACATAATTTTCGTTCAAATTATAATAAATTAACAACATGAATGATTTTTATTTGACCGTGTCTGGCAATTTTTATAATACGGAAAATTTATTGCGAAAAATATTACTTCAGCCAAGGTTTGAACCTGGCTCCCTTTTCTCTAGGCGGGCAACTCAACCAATTCGACCACCGATAATAAATTGACCTCCATACGGACTAAATGAGTAAGAAAGAGATGATAAAGAGAGAAGTGAGAGAGAATAACAGAGGTCGCTACTGTATGTACTGCCTTATTTCGCGCATGCGCACTTCGTTTTAGACAACACTAACATCAAAGGTACCGACAGGGAGTTGCGCTACTGTATATACTGT
>NW_011955508.1:0-1156 GCF_000949405.1 Vollenhovia emeryi | reverse complement strand
GTATATATGTATATATATGAATGTTTATAGTTACCATATGATTGGACTCGTACGTGCTTACAATCTATAGCTCCTATGGCTTTAATAAAGCCGGAAATTTCAAAAAATTCCCTTTGAGCTTAGCGTATTTGATCAGACTGTGCAGGAAATCTAATGAAATCCTCACTCAAACTTGCAATTACTGGGGAAACGCGATGTACAACCCTACAAGCTGACATTTTACTTATTCCACAAAAATCTGCCATTGTGACAAAAAGTGATCCAGTTGCGTAGAATCTCAGTGCAACCAGTAACTGAACCATTGGAGAAATGGCATTAATCCTATATATAAAAGATAATAAATATCATTATTGAAGATAATGAATCATTAAGTCAAACAAATTTCAAGCATTTTATCATAGAATCATATTGTATTGTAATAACCCAGATAGCACATGGACGTCCACAGGATGTCCGATGGAAGGCCGCATCTGGACATTCGGACGTCCAAAGTACGTCCATTTAAGGCCCGTAGGATGTCCATTGGACGCCCATGGGAGACACTGCTTTAGAGATCCATAGGACGTCCAAAATACATCCAACTTTGGATCTATTTTGGACCTGTTTTGGACCTATAACGGACGTGTTTTTAACAAATGTGTACCTATATTTTGGATAGGATTTTTAATAATTAAAATTAATTAACCTGTGGCGGTCGCAATACGCAATCCGGCACAAAATGGCAATCGGCACTGCGCGACACGTTGTACAGTGTCTATCACAGATTTAAAACTTTATACGAGGATAAAAATATTCCAGAGCGGGCCTCCTTTTATACCCTACGAGACTGGATTTTGCTTCCGAGTTTTTGGCCGCCACCATGCGCGGCCTAGCGGCGGTCGGCGAACTACTCAGAAGCTGGCGCTCGCGCGCCCGCGCGCGTGTCGCGCAGTGCCGGATTGCCATTTTGTGCCGGATCACGTATTGCGACCGCCACATAACCAATTTATTTCATTGTATTTATATCTTGTCATACTTAGTATATTATACAGGGTGTCTGATGCAAAAGTAGCAATTTTGGAAATAGCGGTAGATTGGGTTAAACTAAGGAGAAATATCATGTACCGAGGTACAAAGTAACAATAGTTATCAACATATAAATTTATACGTTTGAGCG
>NW_011955507.1:0-1156 GCF_000949405.1 Vollenhovia emeryi | reverse complement strand
CACGTAAAAGAAAAATTATTCACTAATGTCCCTATGGAAAATTTGTCGAAGGAACAGTGGGGGGCATACCGTAGCGCGACGCATTGCCACATATGTGAAAAACCGTTCGCACTGGGTGATGATAGAGTACACGATCATTGCCATTTGACTGGAAGATATAGAGGTCCTGCGCATTCGAATTGTAATTTAAATTATAAAAATTTATATTGTATTCCTGTGGTCTTCCACAATTTATCTGGTTACGATTCGCATTTCATTATCAAAGAAATAGCTACAGCGTACGAAGGACACGTAGAATTGCTTCCAATAACGAAGGAAAAATACATTTCCTTCACCAAACATGTCACAGGCACCGCTGAAAAATCAGATTGGTGAAATTGTATGAAATTGCGATTCATCGATTCATACAAATTTTTAACTGCCAGTCTCGACAAACTAGCGTCTCTTCTCAGCATGGATAATTTGAAAATTACACGCTCAAATTTTTCAAAGTTATCGGTGGAAGATTTCAATTTATTGACGCGAAAAGGTCTTTCCATACGAGTACGTTGATTGCGTCGAAAAGTTGGAGGACACGTGTTTACCACCGCGCGAATCATTTTACAGTTCCTTGACCGGTGACACTGTATCCGAGAACGATTACGCGCACGCTGCGAACGTCTGGCGACAGTTTGCCATTCAATCCTTGGGCGAGTACAGCGACCTGTATTTGAAAACAGATGTCATGTTGTTGGCTGACATTTTTGAAAATTTCCGAGACAAGTGTATCGAGAGTTATGGTCTCGATCCCGCGTATTATTACCAGGATTCACGTGGGACGCCATGCTTAAACATACACGTATAAATTTCGAACTCCTCACGGACATTGATATGGTCATGTTTATCGAGCGCGGTATACGTGGCGGTCTGAGTCAATGCTCCAGTAGATATGCGCAGGCTAACAACAAATATATGCACTCGTATGATCCATCGAAAGCTTCCTCATACTTGATGTACTTTGACGTAAATAATCTATATGGATGGGCAATGTGTCAACCATTGCCATACGCCGAATTTCGATGGGTCGACGATGTTGCAGATTTTGACTTTAGTGCGATCGCCTCGGACTCGCCCACGGGTTACATTCTCGGGAGCGGTGCATTTGGACACAGTACAA
>NW_011955506.1:0-1156 GCF_000949405.1 Vollenhovia emeryi | reverse complement strand
GAGAGATACTAGTTTATTTAGTCTTCTCGACTATTACATAACAGTAGTGATAATAATAGTATTCCGAACTTAATTACAATAATAAACTATAATTACAAACAATAATAAAATATATACGTATACCATCTATCTCTTGCCTAATATGTATTCCTTTATATCTTTCTTAAAGTTAAAGAGATCTGCAGCACTTTTTACTTTATCAGGTAAATCATTATACATTTTTACCCCGGCATACATTAAGCTATGTTGTGCACTTGTTGTTTTTCTAAAGTCTATCTTTATATTCTCCGCCTGCCTCGTTCTCACCCCCATCCTATCTCCCACTAGTTCCAATCCACTGCTCAGCTCGTTTGGCACCATGCCGTTAACTAACTTATACATAAAGACGCTCACATTAAATTCTAATCTTTCCTTTATTGACATAAAACTTAGTGCTACTAACATATCTCTGATTCTCGTATATCTGTTCACTTGTAATATTGTTCTCATAGCCCGGTTCTGAGCCTTCTGCAATTTTTCCAACTCAGTTTTCCCCATATTAATCATTATTGTAGCACAATACTCAAAGTGAGGTGCTATAATCGTTTTATATACCAGGCATCGTGTATATGCCGATATGTGATTTCCTATTCGGTTCAGGAAACTAGTTTTTTTTCCGACTTTTTTCAATATGTAGTCACAGTGTTCTTTAAATGTCAAATGCTCATCCAATATAACTCCTAAATATTTCATTATTGTTACTCTTTCAAGTTCATTTCCTTTTCTAGTGTTTACTCTAATTTCCCTACTTAACTGTTTCCTATTATTCCTTATTATCATATATTTCGTTTTATTTGCATTCATTTTTAGCTTATTCTCATCTAGCCAATCTTCCAACTTATTTAGCGCTGCTTGCAATTTGGCTTCTATTTCTTTTGCGCTCTCTCCTACTACAAATATCATTGTATCATCTGCGAATAGTTTTACTGTTGATTCATCGGTTTTTACTCCTACAATATCGTTTATGTACAGTATAAAAAGCAAGGGACCCAGAACCGAACCTTGTGGTACTCCGTATTCCGTTAACGCCTTCTCCGATATTTTGTCTCCGATCTTTAGTTGTTGATATCTTCCATTTATGTATGATTTAAACCAACTCAATACCTTTCCTTTCATG
>NW_011955505.1:0-1156 GCF_000949405.1 Vollenhovia emeryi | reverse complement strand
TGATTATGAAAATACAGTCCCACATACAAGTTCGGATTTTAAATCTAAACAAAGTTAGTATACAAATAAATTATAAAGTTGGTCTATGCAATTCATTTCTACTTTCTTTACGAATATGTATTATATTAATATGTAACGAGGTGATCCCGACCCGGAGCACGGCACGCCGGCGGGCCAGCAGCGGGCGCGCGGTGCTCCACGAAAACCGGAGCACGCGGCGCGCTCATGCTCCACAAGGCCCGAGAGCGCGACGTTGCCGCGACGCGCAATAAGCGGCAACGACAGAAGCGGCGGCAGACGGTTGCCGCCGAATTCCCCGCCCGCGGCACCGCCCCGCGCGCCCACAAACCAAGGGTATAAAGACCCACCGGCGACCCGACCCGGCAGTGAGTCTTCGCCAGGCGCGCCTGGAGAAGCACGGCGGTGATAGCCTCCCAGCTACACCGCAGGTCCGCTCGGCCTATAGGCGCCCCTATACACCGAGCGAACCTAAGAGGATAACCAGCTCTCGAGGCGTCCCTCCACTGCTTATCGTCGAAAGAATCCCCGCTTCCTCCGGCCTCGCCTTTCCCGAGCAGCGGGCGCTCCCGCGATCGGTCCAGGCCAGGTAACGCACACGCACGGGGCGCTCTCCGGTGTGCTCTTGCTCCGGCTTTCCGGCTTCGTCTTTCCCGAGCATCGGGCGCTCCCGAGATCGGTCCAGACAAAGTAACGCACACATACGGGGTGCCCCCCGGTGTGCCCCCGACCCGCGACACTTGACCCTCCCGTGCGACGGGGCGCCCCTCGCCGGGCGGACTCCCGAACCCCTGCGCCGCTCCGGCTCCTCTACTTCCGAAGAAAGGGGGGTAGTAATTGGGTGGGCTGTCCTACGGGCGCAACACCTAAGATCCGCGAACCGTCACGCGTCATCTCCTTCCAGAATCCCGGAGCCAGGACCGATATCTCCGGAGACGCCGAAGCTGCAACGAGGCCATAACCCTGCCACCCGAGGAGTGCCCCCCCCCCAGACACGCGCCGTCCCCGACGACCGTCCCGCGGATCCCGACGCCTACGATGCGTATTTAGTTCCGCTTATATTTTCCGCGTGCATACTTAAGTTTCCGTTTACCGTTTTCACCTGCGTCGCGGACGTAATTTCCGTTCATATGTTCCG
>NW_011955504.1:0-1156 GCF_000949405.1 Vollenhovia emeryi | reverse complement strand
TCGTTCAATTCTGTCGTTTGGTCGATCGCTCCGAAAACGATTTCTAGTGGAAAAACAGTATTGGACATTGCTACAAATATCGCAGTTGTTGTTTTTAATGACGGATTATCGAGTGTTATGACGATAATGGATGTACTTGGCATTACCGTTGGACGTCAATGTTATGATTTTTGTCTGGAAAGTGACTCGCGCCGCATTCAACTCGCCGAGCGCTCAATGACCGATGCCGCCAAAACTAACCGCCGTGACGCAAAATCAGAAAAAAAGGAATTACAGAGGAGTGAAATCGATGTAGAAGGCCAGCTATATGGTGCCGGGATAGCAGGGTAAAGGTAAAAAAATCACCAAGTCATTATCTTAAAAATTTCATGTAGTAAACACATCGTCAAACTTTAAACGCGTTTTTCTTGAAACCACTTTTTCAAAAACGGCCGGCAGTAGAACTAGAACAATTTTTATCCGATTGACTTGAAATTTTTAGTGTAGCTTCTTAGATAGATTATCTAGTGAAGTACATAGGATTTTTAAGATCGGTAAACAATTACGATTTTTATAAACAAATTAAGGTCGATTTTATGGTCAAAAAATCGATTTTTTTGTTGAAAGTGCTGCCAAATTTGTAAAAATCACTATTTCTTAATATCCGTATGTACTTCACTAGCTATACTCATGTAGATTACAAACAAATTTTTTTCATTGTTCCAGATAACTTCGTTGAAGACTTCTACTGCCGGCCGCGGAACGTCCTCAAAAAAGCTACTCTCTATCCGCGCTCTACTGAGCCGCCATTTTGTAGTAAAAATGAAAATAAAAAATGTTTTTTTGCACCTCAAGGCAAGTGTAATAAACCTTCAAAACCTCACATTGATCGCTTCATTAGCAAAGTCACAAAAAATTCACAAAAAACCCTCTGATTTTTAGCTTTCCACTAGATATTACCCCTTAACCTTAGTATTGCACGCTCATCCCGCCAAAACTGCCCGCCGTTTCCGTTAAAACGCCATACAGCCGTAACGGCTATAACATATGACGGGTGCCCTAGTGGTGTCATTTCGGCTCACGCGCAGTGGCATGCGTACGCCACTGTAACCCCCATCCACGCGCATACGCAGTCTTGCGATTGCCATGCCAGCTTAGCCCGAATCGGAACACTGGC
>NW_011955503.1:0-1156 GCF_000949405.1 Vollenhovia emeryi | reverse complement strand
ACCATAACCGTGTCGGCTCAGTGTCTGTGTCGTCTGTGATCCGGGAGCCAATAACCAGAGAAGAAGACCATTACCATATAATATCACGTTCAAATGTTTCAATGTGTTGAAGCTTACCGAAACTTCGTCGAAAAATTTAGTTGTGTTTCACGTATACGTTTAGGCTGGGTCACATTACGTGTAAAAAATGTCATCATTTGTGTTATTTATGTGTAATCATCATAAATATCATGTGCAAAGCAAGAGATGTAGACGATTAAACAGTAAATGTGCGGTTGGGTTAAATCGTAAAGAGAACTGTATTTTACGTGTAATCGCACAAAATAGTACGTATCGCTATTTTTTATGTATTTAAAGTAATCTAAAATAATTTTTATATAAAAGCATATAGTATGCATAGGCATATTGTTTTCATAAAATCATTCATAAATAAGTTACCGATGTAAACATGAAGAATAAATAGTGTTTGCGCTATATTGTTTTCTTAACTTTTTTAATGCTGTTTTTTTAACTATTTTTTATTAACTCGCAACAACGTATTAACTTTTTGTGGTTATTAACTGTGTCGAAATAATTGAAAGTAGAAATAAGTGTTCTATTTTTACAGAAAATAAAGATTATTTATCTACAATTGCCAAAAAGTTAAATACAAATAACCCATGTATTGTTCTGGAAAATGTAAAACTAGTGGCCAATGCTAAAAGTAAGTATTATGATATTACATTCTGACACTTGGTACACAGCATTTTTATTTTCTACTAGAGATTTACACGTGTTCTTACTTTTTGCAGTAACTGCAGTAACAGAAATATCACAACGTGATACTTGTGTTGGGAATACCAACGGGGTGCGCGAATAATGACACGGAAAACTACAAGAATACTTAGCTTTATTGGGTAAAAACTGCAAGAACACGACACGTCCTTTCGTGGCGGCAGAGGACAAGATGACGACTGACTAAAAAACTGAAAGCGTCAGGCTTGCCAACCTACGCAACTAAAAACTCTATCACGCCATACCAGCGCCTCTATTCTTACCTCAACATCTCCTCCCACCTTGAGTTGTTGACAATCCCAACAACTCAACACAGAGTCAAATAAAATTAAAGCTTTCGTACAGAGATAATCAGAAAACAAAACACTTCTCTTTACATAGA
>NW_011955502.1:0-1156 GCF_000949405.1 Vollenhovia emeryi | reverse complement strand
CTGCTCATGGAAAAGGAATAGCTGCAGCAGCACTGTCCGGCTAGATCGCGTGTCTGCTGCATTGCTGTTCGTTCAATTGAACTTCACAGCGATGAAGCAAAATATGGTGAAATTTATTTTGCACCTTTAGGGTACATCCCGATGGAGATAGAAACAGCGGAACGGAACAGTAAAGGCCTTCACACATAAAATTCCGTAAGAACGTAAAACGTAAGCGTAAGAAAATCAACAGGTTGGATTTGCTACTGCTTGCGTCATTGCCTTACGTTCTCGACTGTGATTGGTCGATTTTCTTACGCTTACGTTTTACGTCCTTACGGAATTTTATGTGTGAAGGCCTTTAGGGTGCATCCCGATGGAGATAGAAACAGCGGAACGGAACAGTAACGGAAAGGTAACTAGATGAAAGGCTAACCAATCAGAATGATTCCGTTCCGCTTTTTCATAGCCGGGTTCCCCATGGCAGCAATTTTAGCGGAACGGAACGAAAACGGATAATACATAACCCGTAAAGATCTGTGTGCAAGAATGGATCATAGGTTAGGTCCGAAAATGATTAGAACGTCACTTGCTTTTAGCGAATATAATGAACAACTATTTATAATATTTACAGAGTGCTAATGTTTGGGGGTTCTCCCCGCGCGTATCGGAGAGATTTGGTAGCGAGATCCGCGAGCAGCGAACGTCCGACAGTTCACGCGAAGTAGGAAAAGCCGATCGGTTGCAATCTCTTGACACACAGAACAAAAACGTTAAGCGAGACTAGATTTCGCGCAAAGAGCAAGGTGGCCAGTGTGCCCACTCTTTTATACTATAAAGGCTTCGCAAACCTTCGATGCTCCAGATCGCCGGTAGCGGGTGACAGACCAATCAAGCCTACGACATATCATTTGTAACACTATATAGGTTACAACACATATCATTTGTAACACGATCTGGAGCATCGAAGGTTCGCGAAGCCTTTATAGTATAAAAGAGTGGGCACACTGGCCACCTGCGCTTGCTCTTTGCGCGAAATCTAGTCTCGCTTAACGTTTTTGTTCTGTGTGTCAAGAGATTGCAACCGATCGGCTTTTCCTACTTCGCGTGAACTGTCAGACTTTCGCTGCTCGCGGATCTCGCTACCAAATCTCTCCGATACGCGCGGGGAGAACCC
>NW_011955501.1:0-1156 GCF_000949405.1 Vollenhovia emeryi | reverse complement strand
ATTCCTCGACCATCCCCTTTGTGTACATTTATTTACTAACATTATTCAATAAGTTTCCGAGGACGAAGGAAAAACCCGTCCTCAAGTTTGGCAGCTGTAAGCGCGTAAGCTAGTAAGTGAGGATCTGACAGAATTTTATTATATGATTTTACATGATTTTCACATGATTTTATATGAATTGATACCATCTTATATGATTTTATATGTTTCTAAGTGATGCTATATGATTTTATATGCTTCTCTATCATTTTATATGCTTTAATACGATTTTACATGATTTTATTTGATTTAATGCTATTTCATATGATTTTATTCGATTTGATTTAATTATATACGATTTAACATTGTTCTGAACACTTTTACATTATTTTTATACGATTCTATTCTATCTTATAAGATTTAATACCATTTCATTTGATTTAATACGATTTTATACAATTTAATACGACTCTATATGATTTTATGTTACTTTATATGATTTAATTCATGATTTCTACGCGATTTTATATGAATCTATATGCTTTTACATGATTTTTATGTGACTTAATACGATTCTATAAGCTTTCATATGGTTTTTATGCCATTGAGCCATTTTGTTCGTGGCATAAGTGTGAAGGCCTCTTCTCATTGAAACGGTCATAAGCCTACGGAAGGGCAGCCATTTTTGGTCATCGTACGTCACGTTCGTACGTCACGACCTGCCATTTTGCCATAAGCCTTATAAACCCAGTACGGAGTAGTAAAACCGTCTAGATTTAACGGAAATAGAAGCGACCGCTTTACTTTTATATAATATTCAGTTAAGACACTACTTATGGTTATATTATGTTAAACTCTTAACAGTTTATATTCTATGCGTATCCTTATTTTTATCGAATACCTTCATGAATATCTCTACAATTTTTAGAAGCATTTTATTGTATTTTAACGAAGGTTTTCATACCTTTAATAGAATTTGAGTTAATAATAAATAAGTTTTGAGTTGAGTTAACAAGATTTTAATTTGATTTCTTATTAGATATTAGTCTTATTTTTATTCGATTGATCACTTGACTGCATTCAATAATTCTCCTAAGCTCTCGGCTTCCCCGGATATAGCCGGTGCATGCAGGTTGTCCGAAAACTTAAATAGAGAGCCTATTACGTAACACGTCAC
>NW_011955500.1:0-1156 GCF_000949405.1 Vollenhovia emeryi | reverse complement strand
CTCTCTCTCTCTCTCTCTCTCTCTCTCTCTCTCTCTCTCTCTCGCTCCCTCCGCCCTCTCTATTTTATTAAAATTTACTTATTTTCCTCTTTGTTTGTCATCTTATTCTATAAAAAAATTGCAAGGACATATAAACAACCAGTAAAAATTAGTCTTTAAAATAAATATCATATTAAATCATCATCACGATAAAAATCAATTGTTAATTGCACTGACAATTAAAATCACTAAACAATTAAATAATTAGTTTTAATTGTAAGGGCAACTAACAATTAATTAATTGTAATTGTGAAAACAAATACATATTCGCAATTAACTACTTTAATTGTCAATCGCAATTAACAATTAAAATTTTAATTATAAATTGTTAATTGTTAGTATGATTTAATTGTGCCCAACACTAGTACGAGAGAAAATCATCGCAACAGAAAAAATTACTGATTACGTTGAACGCGTAATTCCCAATTATACAATGCAGAGGCTCGACTGTCGGGTCTCACGCGGGGTAATGCAATCCCGAGAACCAAAAATTTCTCTTCTAGGTTAGAAGACGAACGGAACTTGCAGTGAAAATGTGTTCCGAATTATGCAAGAAACGCATAGACCGCATGAACGCATTAGACGCATCAACTGCCTCAAGTCAAAAGAGAAGCAGTCAATGCGCTGGGAGGAGTGCTAAGAATTCAGTACGGTTAGTACACTCTAGGGAATTCATAGCTCTCTCGAAGCGCTTTCGAAGCGCGCAATAGCTAATTCGGAACGACTTTCTATGTACTCTACGCGCTTTATGCGTAAATCGGAACGCACCCTAGGAGAGAGAGGCGCCAACTCGTCACGTGACCAGCCCTTCTGCGATTGGCTGTCAGAACTTGAACAGAGATTTCTATTGCGACGCCAATGCATAACAGATGTGATAGAAACTGATGACATGAAACGTGTGGGGTTAGCGATCGTTGGTCATAATTAGTTATTTCTAAACATTGTAATATATTTTTTTATATCACAACATTTTTAACACGATAGAAGGTAAGTATCTATATAATAAAAATTACAATTTATTTCAAAAAATAAATTTTAAGGAATTTACATTTAAGCGTTAAAACTATATTATTGCAGGCTTAGAGAATATTCTTGTTTTCTGAAATAAATATTAAGG
>NW_011955499.1:0-1156 GCF_000949405.1 Vollenhovia emeryi | reverse complement strand
TCACTCCCCCCCTTTCAGCCACCGCCCGCACGTAGGCCTTGACGAAGGCGATCGCGTCCACCGTGGAGCGGTTTTCACGGAACCCGTATTGCCGGGCATGCAGGCCTCCTCTCTCACCGCCCTCAATGCTCCGGACGAGGCGGGATGTGATTACTCGCTCGAACATCTTCCCCGCCTCGTCCAAGAGGCATATTGGGCGGTAACTCGCCGGCTGGTCCTCCGGCTTACCCGGCTTCGGAAGGATCAGGCGTGCCTCCTTCCAAGCCTCTGGGAACCGGCCGCTGTCCAGGCAGTCGTCCATAAGCTTGCGCAGCCTCTTCGCAAACTCTCCCACCTCCATGGCGACCTTCCAGGCTGCCGCCGGTATGCCGTCCGGTCCGGGCGCCTTGCCGGCCTTCAGCTTTTTCGCCGCACGGCTTAGCTCCCCGTCCGTTACATGGCGGTCCACCTCCTCCTCCGGGTGCACCTCTTCCAGGGTCCTCGGCGTGAGGGCCGCCGCGTCCCTGTTCGCCGGGAAGAGGGTCCGGACAACCTCCCCCAGAAAGTGGGGGTCGATCGCCTCTACCGTGGGAGGCGCCCCCGTGTTAAGCTTGTCCATCACAAGTTTGTAGGGGCGCCCCCACGGATCTTCGTTGAGCGTTGCCACGAGCTCATCCCAGGCTGCTTCTTTTGCTCGTCTGGTCGCTGCCCTAAGAGCCTTCCTCTCTGCTCGGTATTCTTCCTCAGCGTCTCAATCTCCTCCTGGGAGGAGCTTCTCCTTCTCCGCGCGCGCTGCAGGTGCCTCCTCGCCCTGATCGCCGCCTGTCTCAGCAGGGCTACCTCCTCCGACCAGCAATACGCCTCCTTCCGTGGCGCGAAGGAGGCCCTTGGCATGGCCGCGTCGCAGGCCTTGGTCATCGCCCTGCGGATCCAAAGCGCCTGCTCCTCCACGTCTTCCGGACCCTCTCCCACCCAGGTCTCAGCGATCAAAGACGCCTGTAGCTTGTCCGGATCCAATTTCCGGACGGCCCACCTAAGAGGCCGTTGCTGCGTCTCTCCCCTTGCTGGGTTTCCTGCCCTCAGCTCGATAGCGATGGGGAGGTGGTCGGATAGAATCTCCGACTCCTCCACCACCTTCCATGAGCTGACCATCCTCGTCGCCGCAGGGGAAGTCCAC
>NW_011955498.1:0-1155 GCF_000949405.1 Vollenhovia emeryi | reverse complement strand
CAAATCAGAATAGTTGAAATAACTTTTAAGAAATGTCGATATTACACGTTTTGGATGATTTTGTGAAATAGTTGTATTAAACGAACTCTAAATAATATTCAATTTTTAAATAACATACATAAAGTGTCAAGTTATTATGTTAACGTAAATATAACACATAAAAGTGTTGCGAAAATAATAATATATACGTTTTATGTTAATTTTACATTGAAGTAAGAATCAAATCTTGGTGACAAAAGAAAAGTTTAACATTTGAACACATGATTTTTTACTGTGTAAATTTCATATAAATATTAACTGTACGATTTAATTTTATTGAAAATAATATTGCGCGCGAAAAGGTGTGTAATTCTTTAATTTAACAAAAGTTGTTTCTTTTTTAAAGCATTTAAATATTCAAAAAATACACATTTAAATATAGTTCAATATTTTTGCTAGAAAGAGAATTTGACTTTTTGGTCTTTATTTATGTTGTAAGAAATATTCAGGCAAATTTTTATTTATATATCATGTATTTCCGCCTCTAGCGTCATGAAAATATAATTTATAGATAGTAATTCTTATAAATTATTTATCTTTTACTACATAGTATATTTTATTACGAAACACAACCCAAACTTACGAAATACCAGTTTTAAGCAATTTTTTTAATTTGTTTGAAGATTGAATCTTCTAGTAATTCTAAGATCATTTTTGTCTTAAAGCAAAGGATACGTTCACCCTCTTCAAGTGTAAAGTCGCAAATGTATTATTCTATTTATCATTTACTTTATCGGTATAGAACGAATTTGTTTAACGAAAATAAATAAAAATATTACGGAATAAATAATTCTTGCATTACAAGCGATTGTAAAAATGAAAGATATTTTTCCATGTAAACCAATAATACATATAAATAAATAATAAAAACGTACAACTTATTCAATTTCAAATTTATATTATACAGGGTGTCTGATGCAAAAGTAGCAATTTTGGAAATAGCGGTAGATTGGGTTAAACTAAGGAGAAATATCATGTACCGAGGTACAAAGTAACAATAGTTATCAACATATAAATTTATACGTTTGAGCGAATGAGGATGCAGGAGATGGTAGGCCGGACTCGGAAAGCATTTAAGAAAATCGATCGATGAACGGGAGGTGGAGCGACGCGCGA
>NW_011955497.1:0-1155 GCF_000949405.1 Vollenhovia emeryi | reverse complement strand
TTCTCCAATATTTGAAGCTAATTTATATTTTCCGATATCAGCTTGAAATAATACAGTGCTAATTAAATGTTCGACTACATTCTTCGTAGAGACATCATATTTACGAAGTTTATTTGCAATATAATCGCCAAAAATGTCACTATCATCTATTACGTCAAAACCTCTCGGAAATGTGGAGGTATGGAATGACGCAACTAGCAAGTTTAAGTATCTCGCTAACACGCTCGGAGGCGCGTGGAAGCGAGCCGAACGCACTTTTCTAAGGCTCTAAAAAGGCCAATGTCCGTGAGGACACTGTGACTCTTTTCAAGAGCGGTGCGATCGCAGGTCCTATTTCAGGTCAAGGAAATTAATCCCTATTACCCTGGGACGGACCTTGTGCACTCTCAAAGGGGAACTGTTTGAGATTCCTCCAGTTATCTCAATTGTACTGCCCTCGCCATCTCACGGTTATTCGCGAGGCCCAGTGGTACCGCGCGCGCGACCGCGCGACCGGGTAACGAGCACGTGTCGGGCCCGTGAACATGGCTCGAGGGCTTGCGCGCAAGCTCAGAGAGTTCGGTAGTCGTGTGAAAGCAGCCGTTGTAAGCTGTGGTAAAAGTTCGCATAGATACGAAAAGTATCGCGCTCGCGCTCACGGGAATAAGTGCGATTTCAGTGCTTGTTCGCTCACATTGACAATTAGTGCTCACCCCTGGACAGACTCATTAGTAAAGTGCTCAAGTCGAGTGCATCGGTGTTCTGCGCAAAGGCCTCTCATTTTGTACGTGCACGCTCGCTTGTAGCCGGCCACCGGCTCAACGGGCGGCACATCCCCGACGGTCTTGTGCGAACAAGAGAGCTCGACGGACTCGCTCACCTCCATTATACGCCTCAGTAACTCTCAATTAGACATAGTGTAAATACGATTAAACGTTCGACTCATTTTAACAACCGAATCGTAGTCATTCTCGCCACGGTGCACGTCCTTTCTCACCCCCCGATCCACTCGCCGCGCTCACGGAGATTTCGCGATCTTTCGATCTCATGACGAGATTCGAAAGGGAGGAAATTTCCCAAACATTTGGTCCTTCGAGCCGGATGCATCGTGGTGACGTGACACTCAAGTTTGCGAGCACTCGATCTTTTCTCATATCGCGTACGGCATAAATTCAA
>NW_011955496.1:0-1155 GCF_000949405.1 Vollenhovia emeryi | reverse complement strand
TAAGAATTCCTACCGGTGTCCTGTCCGGAAACCGGAAAGGGGGAACGTTCGTTACAAATACATTCATAATATTTCAGGCACAAGGAAACAATCGGTTGATGCTGAAGTTAAACAAAGCATTGTACAAATTTTATCAGACGCTAATAAACGAGATAATGATGGTATTGAAGGCTTTCTAATGCAACTAGGTGCAATTATGAATAAATTGCCTTATAGAGACAGAAGAATACTTGAAAAAGGTATTATGAATTTAGCATTTGAAGCAGAAGAAAAGCAGGCATTCTATAATATTAATTTTCATAGAAACTTTTTATTTACTTTTAATTTGGTAGAAGACAAATTACAATACCTAACCCTCTGGTAGTAGACTATCAGAATTTAGTTTTTCATTTTCAATTTAATTAAAAATTTTTTTAAATTACGTCTGGGTCTGTTAGAACCAGTCTACTACCAGAGGGTTAATTCTAATACATAAAATTTATTTTTTGTTTAATACAATATTTTATATATGGTAACACGCCAATGTGGGTCACAAGGCAAGATGTAGGTAGCCCAACTTGTGAATCTTAAATCTTTTTCGAAAATCGTGAATCTATATACCGTTTGTTTCCATCACGAGACACGGTAGTGTCTCGCGCCAAGTGTAAGCGAAGCTATACCACGCGCGCGAGACCGACCGTGTAAGTTTATTACGCGAGTACACGACTTGACGGGCCCTCAGATTTTTTTTTCTCAACAATGGCTGATCCCACGAACTTGAGACTGCACTTAATCGATAGCTTGGGTACGATTTGCATAATAAAACTATTTTTACTTTTCTCCTACGTGCTCCATGAGTAGAGATATTGCAATGCAAAGTCCAGGGGTCTGAATTTTCCCGTAATTTTTAAAATTAATAATAATAAAACGTCGTCGTCGTCGTCGTGGTCGACCAGGCCAGTGGAGGGGGAAAAATCTTTTTTACTTTTCTGTTGCAACGTGGCATTGACGCTGCTGACGTGACCGATTATACGATGACATTATACAGGGTGTCTGATGCAAAAGTAGCAACTTTGAAAATAGTGGTAGATTGGGTTAAACTAAGGAGAAATATCATGTACTGCGGTACAAAGTAACATTAGTTATTGAGTAGTAAATTTACACGTGTGAGCGAAT
>NW_011955495.1:0-1155 GCF_000949405.1 Vollenhovia emeryi | reverse complement strand
TAGAATCTTTATAGACCGATTTCTTTATGATAACTACGCGAAAGCAAAGAAGGAAATATAGTATAGATAATGTGTATGGTAAAACTCATATAAGAAACGATAAACTTTATTGTAAAGTTGAGATTCATTTACATAACTACAAAGGCTTAACAGTTCTCTCATAGAATGTTATAAATAGTCGTTCCACGAGCTGGTATAGAAACCAGTATAGTATTATCCCGATAGAGAACCATAGAACCTTTATAGATCGACTTGTTTATGATATGATAGCTACGCGAAAGCAGAGAACGAAATGGAATATAGAAAATTTGTATGGTGAAATTCATATAAGAAACGATAGACTTTATTGTGAAGTTGAGATTCACTTTCATAACTACCAAGGCTCTGCAGTAGAATGTTATAAGTAATTGTTCCGACCTCGGTGGAACGTTCTCGGCGCTTTCTGCCGATCGCTCGGTGGATTGTGCTCGGCGCTTTCTATCGCCTTCCCGGGCATCATACTTGCCCGTAAATATTGTGAGCATGATGTCGCCCGGCTCGCGTTCTTCCCGCCCCATCCCCCGTGCCCGGGTGGACCGAGTAGCCTAGTGGCCGGGGGCGTGGGGGACGGGGGTGCGACGAGGCCGGGCGGCAGCATGATTCGGCGAAATCCTAGCAGTCTACGCGGAACGACGAAAATAGGCTTGCTTATCGCGGCTCTCGGAATTCTCGTTCGTTTTTCTCGAAAGTCTCGCGTGCCCGCGCACGAGTGTTCGAGCTCGCAGTCGCGCGTATCCGACTCGGATAGCCGATTGCACCTGTAAACGTGCAATAAAGAACAGTGCAATAGACCATCGGAGTGATCCTTTAAACTGTGCTCGTCGATCTTATGTGTGGCTGCCGCGAGTTCCTTCCGCCCGGCGCCCTCCGGCTCTCCCGCTCCTATTAACGACCGGTCTTTCTCTTTGTGGACCCCGCTGCCTGATCGGGCCTGATCGGCAAGGGTGAAACAGTAATCGTTCCGGCAACCGGTATAGAAACCAGCGTAGTATTGTCCCGATAGAAAACGATAGAATCTCTATAGTTCGATTTGTTTATGATATGATAACTACTCGAAGACAGGGAATGTAATGGAATATAGAAAATTTGTATTGTGAAATACATATAAGAAACGAT
>NW_011955494.1:0-1155 GCF_000949405.1 Vollenhovia emeryi | reverse complement strand
AAGAGCAGAACTTTTTAACGGGGTTCTGGCATCGGAAACGGCTGTGGCCTCTTTGTTTACACCTCCAACAGCAAGTGTTTCGGTCATACGCTGTTGCCAAAGATGTTCTTGGCTGAGGTATATTTCTCTTGGCCTCTGGTTTGCCCCTGGGCTTCTCATTCTCCAGCTGTCGTTTGGTCTCTTCCAATTCCTCGATCTTCTGGATCAACTCGGTCACGTTCTGTATGGTCGACCGGGGAATGTACATTCTGTACTCCGCTCGCGTGTTGTAATATATAGCGTCGAGTTGTTGGTCCGGGGTGTAATCCCCTCGGCGGCGGATCAGAGTCATCATGGCGGTGGTGAACGGACGGATTTTCTCGGTACCGCCTTGCTTCCTATCGCTTATTTGGCGATCTAAATTTCGTAACTCGCCCGGAGCCAAATAAAAACTCCTCAGGCCGGCTATTAATTCCTTGAGGGTGTGATAGGTCGTCTGGAAGTTCCTGAACCATAGTTGTGCCTCGCCACGGAGTAGTTCTGGAAATCCTTTCAGTAATTGTTCGTCTGTCAGGGCGTAAGCACGTTGTAACTCTTCAATTCTTTCCAGGAACGTATATAGGTCCCGTCCGTCAAAATGACAGTTCCACTTTCGCATTTGTTCCAGGACCTTCGTCTCGTTTGGTCTGGTTTCGTCATTCACCGGGGTGGAATGTCGGACGCGTCTGAGTTGGTCTAACTCGACTTGTATTTGTTGCGCTTGCCGCAGTTGGTTCAGCTCGGTTTGCATTCTTTCCATGTCGCGGGTTCGGTCTACTTCATTATAACCAGGCTCATCCGCTGGTTTGTCTTGGTATTCCTCCGGGTGCGATCGAATGTAAGCCACCAACCTCTGTCGTAGAGTGGCCAGATGTCCCTCGGAGTCCACCTCTTTCTCGATTAATTCGAGCTGTACACGATCCTTCGATAGGGCATACACCCATGATACTCGCGGAACGGTCGCCATTATGCTTAACGGGGGAAGACTCTATACGCGGTTCTTAACGGTACTTCCACGCGGAGTTTCGGATTCTACCTAGCTGTAGCGGACTTATCCTTCCTCCAAGCGATCTAGTTTTTATAGCAACTTTATACAATTTTTACACAGCAGGTCCCTGTTCGGGCGCCATGTAACGA
>NW_011955493.1:0-1155 GCF_000949405.1 Vollenhovia emeryi | reverse complement strand
CTACCCACATATCCCACCTACCCACAAGTCACTCCCCGCCACCAAATGTAGATAGAAAAATGTACGCGTGAAGACAGTGTGTTCCGCCCCCCCTTCGGGAGGGCTCCACTTCGTTAAAAATAACCCTACCCACCCTATGTCAGAGGTGTGGAGTGGATCTCGCTTGATCGGTCAGTCTGCGCCGCGAGAAGAACCGTGCGCGCGCGCGCGTGTGTGTGTGTGTGTGTTCAATCCGTACCGACCGTTGCGGGAAGGGGCAGGTGTGACCTTGTAAATGAAAATGGTAGTTTGTTTATGATTTTAAAGGTAGCTACACAGGCATTTTAATAAAAATTACTAAGAAAAAGTATTAAAATTTTTGTTTTCAATTTGTTATATCTCCTAAACTGACCTAAACCAATGCCGTCCCCCACTTGATTCTTGCGGGGAATTACTCAGAAAACTCTCCCCTACAACATATCTAAGTGGCGAGGAAATCGGTGAGGTGTGACCTTTTCTGCATATTTACCAAAAATAGGAAATACGTATTTTTCCGTTTTCCGATCCACCCACAATTTCTCGGGATATTCTACCGTTCCGGGACTTTTAGACCATCCTGTATAAAACTGTGTAGAATTATGCAGATAGTCAGTATGCTCAAGCAATGTACGGAAATAAAAAATTCTATAGTAATAGATGAGCTAGCTTTTTCCTAGCTCTTTGCTAGGAATATGAATTCCATGTTTGAGTTATTCAAGTACAGTTGTGGTCAGAAAGCTATTCCGACATTTTATGATAAATTCCGAGAATACAGTTTATCATGCGAGAGATTATCACTTTTTCTCACGGATACGTGCGATGACGCATTATTAGAGTAAAGGAATGATGATCTGTACGAATATCTACGCAATATTGTAAAACTTTGGATAACCACATCGAACGGACATACTGTTAATAAAGAATTAGCATACATTGTTTTAAAAAAGATATAAATATGCTATATCGTTTGGATCATGCAAATGTTTCATTTCCGACATCAAAGCTTTGCTAGCAAACAACAGCACAATAGACGACATAGATGCATAGAGGAAGATGCTAACATTTTTGTTAGTAATATATCACGAGACATGATAGTTATAATTAACTATTAAAATTCGGTTGAGCAGCGCCAAGATT
>NW_011955492.1:0-1155 GCF_000949405.1 Vollenhovia emeryi | reverse complement strand
ACTTTATTATATTTTAATGTAATTATCTAGTATAAAAAAAAATCTTAACAGATAACAGGAAAGAATTATGATTGCATATAAGAAAGGAATTTTACCTGTGGTGCAACTTTGTCATTTCTTATCATCATATCTATAAAGTTTTGTCGCACAACAGCAGTCTCATTTTTTGTATCTTTATGATCTGTTGCATTTAATATAATAGTTTTCGATTTTATATTCTTCTTTTGATCCGCAATTATTTTCTTCAAACGTTTTGTTTCTTTTTGTAATTTTATAGTGCTGTTATAAAATTTTCTTGCAGTAGGAGACAACATTTGTTTTCTTGTTATTTGTTCAAGATGAGGTCTTCGTGTATATAGACTGTGTTGATGTGCCTTTACTGTTCCCTTAATCAATTTTTTGTTTAAAATGTCTTGTGTTTTTAGCTGTTGCTTTATTAGCTGTATATCCTGTTTGACAGTCTGTATAGTTTGTTCATGCTGCATTAACATTTCATTATCTGTCATTATATTTTCCTGTGTATCTGTGTTAGAAATTTCTTTTTTTTTCTCCTGATGAATCACAATTGTATTTTCTTCTAGTTGTGATGTGTCTGTTTCCTGTTGTTGAGTGGGTTCTGTTATTTCCTGTTGTTGAAATGTTTTGACTTGGTCGTCACACATACTAGTATTAATTGATGGAACAGCCGTATCTACCAGGCGTCTTCTCTTTACAGAACAACTATAGTCACTGTCTTTAAAATGTTTAGAACATACACGAAGTTTGTTAATTATATTTTGATCTTGTTCTGTTAGTCTCAAACGCTGTAACCAGTCAATGCGACGGTTAGCGTTTTTAGGAAATTCGTGGGATGGCATCTTGCCGCTGGACTTGCATCCAGAGACACAGCAGGCTCGCATGTTTTCACTACAACACAGATAACAATTATTAATGCGATAGTGATAAAATATTTTTGCAGGATGCACAAAAATGTTCGAAAACCACGTACACTCGCTCACAATTGCAAACGTGAGGTTAGGTTGACACCAGTTGACACATTGAAACTTGTAAACAATGTAAATGGCGGACACTTTTAGTTCATTGATCTCTCCTGTGGTAAAGTAGGTGGCGCTGCAAACACTGTCAACAGACGTCCCATAAGAGTGATCTGGCCCT
>NW_011955491.1:0-1154 GCF_000949405.1 Vollenhovia emeryi | reverse complement strand
ATTCCGCGAAATATGTAGCCAATCAATATAGCTGTTCCACAAAAGCTGCAAGTTGATTGGCTACGCATTTCTCAAAACTGGTGATACATGCATAATGAGTATATTTTGATTCTCAACACATTCTCGAATATAGTGGAATTTAACATCTATATGTTTAGTTAACTTGTGGTGTTCAGAGTTTTTCACTAAACGAATAGCGCTTTGATTGTCTACAAAGAGTTTTGTAGGTTCGTTAGTGATTACTTGAAGTTCGGTTAACATCATTCTTAACCACATTGTTTCTTGAGCTGCTGTAGAGGCTGCAATGTATTCCGCTTCAGTAGTTGATCTGCTTACACATCCTTGACGGTGTGATGACCAAGTGACTGGTGCTCCGGCCAGCATACTAAGATATCCCGTTGTAGATTTTCGTGTTGCTTTATCTCCAGCAAAGTCAGCATCTGAGTATACCGTGAGTTCGTCATAGCTGCCTTGTTCCGGCTAGGTAACGTATAATTCTCTTCACTGCTGTCCAGTGTGCCTCAAACGGATTGTTTAAGAATCTGCTTACTTGACCCACTGCAAAAGCGATGTCCGGTCGTGTCACAACTGCAAGAAATATCAGGCTTCCAACTGCCTCCCTGTATGGTATATTTGATGCCTTCTTGGAATTTTCATCTTCATCTAGACTCTGTAATTCTGTATGTACGTCTGTTGGTGTCGCTTGAGGGTTGCAATCCTGCATGTTGAATTTGGTTAGAACTCGTTCAATATATCCTCGTTGGGTGAGACACATTTTTCTGTTTTGTCTATCTCGTTCAATCTCAATTCCAACAAAATAATTTGAGTTGTCTATCTTGATTTCGAACTGTGAGCTGAGTTCTTGTATGAGTGCTGATGTATCTGAACAAGTACTCATCAGCATACCATCATCCACACAAAGCGCCAGCCAGATCTCTACTTCATTGAGAGTTCCTCGAAACACACATTTGTCTGTTTCTAGTGGTATCAAATTAAACAGTTTCAGGAACTTGCAAAATTTCTGGTTCCGGTATCGTGGGGATTGTTTGAGTCCGTACAGACTTCTCTTTAATTTACAGACCATTCCTGGATCGTTACTCTGAAACCCTTCCGGCTGCTTCAAATAGATTTCTTCTATTAGATCACCGTAGAGG
>NW_011955490.1:0-1154 GCF_000949405.1 Vollenhovia emeryi | reverse complement strand
GAGATCAAAATACTCGTCAGATCCCGAAATTACAAAACTATGCAGGACGCCATAGCTGGCGCAAGTGCCGAGGAAAAATTTAATAGTCCGAAGGAAACGGCACGGTATAGAAACGGCTATGCAAACTCGCAGCCGAAAGATAGTAAAGTGAAAGTAACGTGTCACAAATGCGGAAAACCCGGACATTACAGCAGAGACTGTCGAAGCAGTCGATATGCAAATCGTTTTCAGCTGCCGAAACCCGAGACGACACCCAGAGTAAATGCGGTGGAGAAGCACTGCAAACATTGCAAAAGATCGGGACACGTCCAAGAAGAATGTTGGCAATTGCACGGAAAACCAAGAAATAATAGCGCGAGATACGCTAAACCCAATTACTCGCAAGGAAAAGCGAAAAGGAACGGCAATGAGCATCATACATACAAAGAAAAGAGCGCCAACTCAGCAGCAAGCAGTGACGAAGATGACAACGATAAGAAAAAGACGAGACGAGCGCTCGAGTATCAGGTTGCGCACATGAACGATATGCCACAGCTGAGCACAGGATTAGATTTAATCAACCTGCCCATCCGAGAAACGAAACGCGGAAAAGCCAACATGTTATTCGACACAGGAGCCGCTTTGTCCCTAATAAAAGTAGCGTTGTTGAAAGGGGAAACACTAATAGAAGAAGACGAGATAACGCTTACGGGGATAACAGGCCATAAGGTGAAGACAATAGGCAAGATTCACGCCAAGATAAAGTTAGACGAACTGCAAATAAAGCACACACTATATGTAGTCAAAGATGACTTCCCCATGGAGTATGACGGAATCCTAGGAGTAGATTTCGTGAAGAGACATAAGGTAAAATGCGATTATGGGAAAAAACAAGTTAGCATAGGACGGCAAATCTTCAAGTTGTACCCCTACAGAAGACTATCACTAAAGCCGCGAAGCGAAACAATTATACATTTGGCTACCGACACGAATATGTTGGGCATAATACAGACAGAAGAAACTAGACCCGGAGTGTTTATAGGAAACTGTCTAGTGCAGCCAAGAGAATTTACGTGTGTAGCAAGCATTTTGAATACAACAGAAACCACGGTTGAGATGCCAATGCCGCAAGTAAAACTTGTGGAAATTGGGCTAGAGGAGACAGAAGAAATAAA
>NW_011955489.1:0-1154 GCF_000949405.1 Vollenhovia emeryi | reverse complement strand
TTACAATTTATTTATATATACAAACGTGGGATATTTTTGTATGTATAAAGTTATAATGAGTCTAGTATTGTGTACATATGTATATATTTATCTCTACAATGCCACTATGTCTATCAGTTCTTCCACGCTGGGCGTGGAGGCGGTGGGTGACAATGGAGGGAGATCTGGGAGAGCGTTGTTTAAGGGTGAGAGGGGTAGGAGTTCTCCAAGGAACTCCACAGGAGAGGTGTAGGCGCTAGGAGGCCTGGAAGGGAGAATTTCTTGTAGGAATTCCACGCTGGACGTGGAGAAAGTAGGGGAATGGGAGACTTGACGGAGGAATTCCACGTCAGGCGTGGAATCCTCACGTACGAGATCTTCGGGGAACTCAAATTCTTCTAAGAATTCCAGGGACGGAAGTTCACCTAAGAACTCCACGCTTGACGTGGAGCTCGTCGGTGATGGAAGGGGAGAGTTCGCGGGGAAAGGGGCCGGATAAGGCTCCGGGGAGTATGAAGGAGATAGAGAGTCGATCGTGGTAGGGGGAGAGGGGGGAAGGTGGTAAGGTGTAGGGAGTGGGAAGTCTAAGACAAAATCCTGGTCGAATAGCGCGGGGTCGATGGCAACTTCTTCCGGGAGGTTGAATAAGTCCACTGTAAGGTGGAGTTTTAAAGTGTTAATCGCGGATTTTACAAATCTTTTATAGGGGTCTCTTATAAGCTAAGTACTAGGCCTCGATTTGTTTGTTGGTGGAGGAAAGAGGACTTACTCGTAGTTGATAATTTGATGGACTTTCGTGAAGATAACGTTGGTCGAGGAGTTTGTCGTAGTGCTGCTTGGCGGCCACTCGTGGAAGACTTCGGGATGGACGAGGAGGTTGTCGTCTTCCTCTGATCGTCAGAAGGCCCGTGGGAGGCCTCGGCTGTTGGCGATGGACGAGAACTTGGTCTTCTCTATGATGGTGGCCCCAGGACGGTTGTACAGATTCGCACGACTTATGTCACCGGTTTTGGTTTTACTAGCGAAGTTAAGTGTGTGTTCCTCCGCGGAATCAGGGTATATATACCCTATTTTTCGTTGGGAGAGGGTTGAATACGCTGATTTGGCTGGCGCTTATTGGTGGATCGGAGCAACAATTTTCTAACTTATTTTCTAGTGGGGATTCGGTGGCGCCC
>NW_011955488.1:0-1154 GCF_000949405.1 Vollenhovia emeryi | reverse complement strand
CATGCGTTGACAATGACATTCGTTGCTGCTAGAATTTATACTCCGTTAACGTCTATACACGAGTCCGAGTACTTGATAAGGACCTGATATTTAGGTCGAAACGTCGTAACAGATGTAACTCCTGTGAAGAATATATTGCCAGTTAGATCAACAAGAAGTTTTTTATTATTTATTCATTACTGGTGACTTTAATTATACTTCACTAATATTATATATTTCAAATAAATGAAATAAAGTGCTCACAAATGGATATAGACGTTTCGGTCCTTATTGGACCATCTTCAGTATAATAAAAAAAGAACACAATTTAGAACCTTATTAAGCTAGGAATACACATTAAAATTTAAAACAACATATACGAAGTCGGTCCGATAAGATTATAATAAATAAAAAGATAGAACATATTAAAAGATAGCGCAGTCAAACAGATTAAAAGAGTATAGATTATATATTTCATCAGTTTTCTTAAATATCTATAATTACTCTTTATTACATCCATGTGACATCTATGAGTATGCTAATGGATGTCCAATGGAAGTAGCAAGTGCGGAACTATGGATGTCTATTAGAGATCCGTAAGATTTTACGTGGACGTCTAATGGAGGTTTTGCATCTCCATGATGGACGTCTATTGCACATTGGAGGTTTTTGTTCTGTGCGGGAAGCTTCGAAAGACTTCGAAGGAACGAAGGAATCTTCGAAGGATCGAAGCTTCGAAGGATTTCGAAGGAACAAATTTTTTATTTTCGAACATTGTATTAAAGAGAATAATGTATTCCGATCCCGTGAACTTACACCGTTCGCGTCATCCCGCTAACGCACGAATGAGCCCAAATAGCACAGGTGATCCATATGAACTACCCCCCCGTGTGGGCCACCTTGTCGTGGTGGGGGGGGCTTAAAGCGGGCGTCCGGCCTGGAGCCGCTGTGTGCCGTTTCAGGCTCCGGCGGTTCCTTGGGCTGGGCGTCCGCCGACTAAGAGCCCACTTGGCCAGTGTTTGGCCAGGCCGATCATCGGCCGGGGGTGTGGGGAAGCGATGTCCCATGGACACTTGTCCGGAAGGGCATCGTGGACCCACACCGGGTTCCTGAAATCATAAGTTCATGGTTCCGGGGACGACTCCCGGTGCCCGCGGGCAATCGCTCTTACGGGC
>NW_011955487.1:0-1154 GCF_000949405.1 Vollenhovia emeryi | reverse complement strand
AATGAATATTTTACAAGATACTTTGTAATTTACGTCAAAATATTGGAACTTTCAAACCTTAATAACTCAAGAAGTTCTTAATAAAAAAATACTTTATTATAGTGTTTTGGAAAGCTCTCGAGGTTAGCTACAAGAATATGTAATAAAAAATAGGGGATGCCATTTAAAAAAATTGGTGTGACCTTTATGTGACCTTCAAATAATTCTTCAAGGTCAAACCAATGGTACCGTCTTATGGCCCCCTCGAAACCATACAACTTTTGTCTGACATGTTTCTGAAACATTTTCTCCATCTGGCTTACCTGACGAAATATTTCCGATTGTCGATTAAAATGGACCACCCTGTATACAATTGTAGTTTATAAATGTAACTAACAAATTTCAGAAAATGTCTACAATTTCTCTATATTTTCTATCGTATTAGCGCACGTAAGGAAAAGAGTGTAACGAAAAAATAATTCATTCTTGGAACAATGTTTCATTTATATGTTTTTCTTACATTTTTAATAAAAAACTAAAGCTGGCAGCTTACAATCCATAAGTTGATTTTTGTTGAAGCAATTGAAGACATTGCTGCAAGAAAGACCCACACAGCAAAACAAGTTTCAGAAAGCTTTCCGAAAGATAACTTGGAAACTAATATTGAAATGTAAAATTGAAATCATTCAGAAATATCTTTGAAACGTTTCATCAAAATCACATGTCATTGAAAGCTTTCCAAAAGATACCTTGGAAATTAATATTGAAATGTAATATTGAAATCATTCAGAAGTATTTCGTGAAACGTTTTATCGAAATCATTTATGATCCTTCTCACTGAAATATTTCAGAAATATTACGAAACATTTCAGAGAAATATTTTGTACGTAATCTCTAAAACATATATTATTGAAAGCTATCCAACATATAACTAGGAAATTAATATTGAAATGTAATATAGAAATTATTCAGAAATATTTCTGAAGCATTTAAGAGATATTTCCGAAGCATTTAAAAGATATTTCTAAAGCATTTCAGAAATATTTCAGAAACATTTATGATATTTTTTCATCTACGCCAGAGCTGTCCACGAACTGCTCATTTCGGCCGATTTTCGCGAGGCACCGCCTATCCAGTCATTAAACAACCGTAATCAAACGCGCGACGCTCAGCTT
>NW_011955486.1:0-1154 GCF_000949405.1 Vollenhovia emeryi | reverse complement strand
AACACTTTTATTATACAAATCGTACCCAAGCTATCGATTAAGCGCAGTCTCAAGTTCGTCGGATCAGCCGTTGTTGAGATCCGAAATTCTGAGGGCCCGTCAACTCGCGTACTCGTGTAAACTACACGGTCGGTGTCGCGCGCGTGGTTTAGTTTGTCGCTTATACATACTTAGTCGCTTATATTATACATAGTCGCTTATACTTGGCGCGAGACACTACCGTGTCTCGTGATTAGCTATGTTTTAGTTCAGTTATACTCAGCTGATATAGGGTAAGGATCTTTCTAAATGTTTCATTTTTAAATGCAAGAAAATCTTATTTGAACTCTTAAAATAAATAAAAATATTTTAATCTCACATTTCTATATTTGATATTTTTAACACAAAGCGAATGTATGAACTAACAATGGATTTATGTAACAATAGCACTGAAAAAATAGTAACTTTATCTCGATTATATCGCATAACGAATATTTATTGTTCAACAAAAATACGTTTAATACAGATATGGGATATAGAAAGGATACAGGTTAGGTTAGGTTAGGGTTAGGTTTATTAGCAGTATTCCAGAGGAAAGTAATTGTAAGATTGCGTATGCCTTAATAGATATTTCTTAAAACTGTACAATAATTTGATATAATAAATTTTAATGTAACGTATTTAACCAAATAATTAATGTTTTTCAGAAAACTTTGTATCTTCTATAGGTTTTGAAGAACCTTTAGAAGAACCATAACCCTAAACACAAAGAACACTTCTTTATAACAATATATTATATATATATATATATATATATACAGGGTGGGCCATTTTAATTTATACAGTCGAGTTTTTAAAAAACTAAAAGAGATATGAAAAAATGTTTCAGACAAAAGTTGTATGGTTTCGAGGGGGACATAAGATGGTACCATAGGTTTGACCTTGAAGAGTAATTTGAAGGTCACATGAAGGTTACCTTCAATTTCTTAAATGGAACCTACTATTTCTCGTTACATATTCTTGTAGGTTATCTCGAGAGCTTTCCAAAACACTATATTAAAATATTTTTTCATTCAGTAATTTTCGAATTATGAGGCTCCAAAGCAGTACTTCGCAGTACATTGACATAAGGTACAAAATATCTTGTATGTTGTCATGTTATGAGTCAAGTTGAT
>NW_011955485.1:0-1154 GCF_000949405.1 Vollenhovia emeryi | reverse complement strand
CCCCTCTTTTTTCTTTCTGTCGTCTTCTCACTTTTTATTAAACAAAATTTTCCTTTTTTTCTTTCTCTCTTTCTCTCTCCCTTTGATTTCTTTAACTTTGGAATCTTAAATACAAGATACACATAACACATAAATATTTAACCATGCACAAAAAATATATGTATAAAATATATCGAATAAACCAAAAAGCAACGAAAAACACAGGTTAGAGAACATTGTAACCATATCAAAAATAAAGTAACCACATATTTCGTTATCACAGACCTAAGACTAAATTATGATTATAATGTTAATTGGGAGAATATTAAAATATTAGATATAGAAACGTCTTTATCCAAAATATTAATTTCTAAAATAACCTATATAAATTAATTCATGTTTTTATTTATTTATTTATTTATGTAACATTTCCCGTTAATACAGTTTTACTGTTTTCTGACTCATTTTAATATATACATTGTTATTCTACATTTCATTTAATAATATTTTTATTTATTATACAATACCTTTATGTATTTATGTTTTCATATATTAGTTTCAGTTTAACATTTTTACTTATTTTATTCATTTTACTCTTTTCTATTTTTATATTTTATCCTTTTTTTTATTAGTCTAATCTAACATTCTTTTGATAACTTAGTGAATCTTCCTGAAATGGAAATATATTTTACCACTTGCAATTAGTTAGGAATAATATGAGAATGTTAGACTCGAGTGCAACAGAAAATTTAGTCATTAAATTATTGATGATGGCTCGAAATATAACCCAAACGCAAAATATTTTTACACATAGTTAAATTGTCATTGATTTATACTTTATACATATTGATAACTGATGTTATTTTTCGTTACCCAAATTATCTATTTTATTTTTAAACATCGAAAGACCTACTATTTTAATATAGTAAATTATATAAATTTAAATATGTAGTAGTAGACTACTACTATAAAAAATATTTTGTAATATATAAACACCTAGCCCTTTATTATTATTTCCTCCTCTTTCTCTTTCGTTTTCTTTTGTATATCTATATACTTTTCTTTCTTTTTTTCTAACCCTATCTTCCCTATCTTCTCACTTTTTTTAAATAAAATTCTCCACTTATTCTTTTTTTAGCCCTTTTAATTTTATTTTCTTTAACATTATCTTCTTT
>NW_011955484.1:0-1154 GCF_000949405.1 Vollenhovia emeryi | reverse complement strand
GGTAGCAGCCGACGAGCGATAACGCCGAGGGAAACCGGAGAAGCAGCCCTGACCAGCCTCAACCAGCCGACACCCGAGCGGCACTGAACTACGACAGCAGGATTGATCGAGAAATCAACATGCGTCTAATGTAAGTCGTATTAAGACTTTTGTAAAAGAGCGAGCGAAATTGCCGAAACAAATAAAAGTAGATGTCAGGGAGTGACCCTGCGACACCGCGCGAAATTGATTCGTGGAGGCTGTTAAGCGAAGCAGCACGAAACGCGAACGAAAATCCGCGAAGTTCACACACCGTCAAACGCATACCGCGAAATAGACGAAACCGTGTCCGCCGAAATTTAGAGGAGTACTACACAAGCGAGGAGTCCGACTCCGACAGAAGTACCCAATCAGGAAAACGCGACTTCGCCCAAAGTGATTTTGATTTCCGATACAGAACCGGAAAGCAGTCCGGCATAGAGCCTAGTAAATAGGCACGCGTCCGCATTAAAGTCAATCGCGACAGGTAAACCCGATTCGAACGAACAACGGGACATGGCACACGCGATAGGAACGGATCCGAACGCAGTCGGTGAAAAGGTAGACGAAGCGTTAGGGATAGTAACCGGGATTAACAGAGACAGTACACCGTTTAAAAGCGGGGTAGTATTGCCCACCGCGCAAAACGACGATATACGAGCTACAGTGTCCGAATTAGTAAGCGTAATACGCGACATGCGGATAGAGATAAGTAAAATCCAAGATAGCGAACGAATACGCGACCCGGGACGGACAGTGGTAAAAAACACCAGCAGACGTGACGATGACATACGATCACCGAACCAATTGACACCGCTTGCACAATATTCCGGTCAGCCGGGAGAACGCAACTTGAACGGAAGATACATGTCCTTAAAGGAAGCATGAAACTCGATCCCCCCGTTCGACGGAACCTCAAGCAAACTTCAAGAATTTTTACGTGTCATAAATTACGCAATGAAAAGTATGGATCCACTCGACGAAGGAGCACTATTAGAAGGCGTATTGTACACTAAATTGAAAGGCAGAGCCTTGACAGACTTTCGCACTAGAGAGATTAGAGATTTTGAACAATTAAAAGAAGAATTAGTCGTGTGCTATCAAAGTAAGAAGAGCACTACGCACTTGCAGCTTAA
>NW_011955483.1:0-1154 GCF_000949405.1 Vollenhovia emeryi | reverse complement strand
GGAGCGACGCGCGAGATACACCGTGGTGGAAAAAAACCTAGGCCCGGCGGGGAGCGCGGCGCGGGCGGCGAGCGCGGCAGCGAGCGCGAGCAACGGGCGACCCAAAACATAAACATAGTATCTCGCGCGTCGCTCCACCTCCCGCTCATCGATCGATTTTCTTAAATGCCTTCCGAGTCCGGCCTACCATCTCCTGCATCCTCATTCGCTCAAACGTATAAATTTATATGTTGATAACTATTGTTACTTTGTGCCTCGGTACATGATATTTCTCCTTAGTTTAACCCAATCTACCGCTATTTCCAAAATTGCTACTTTTGCATCAGACACCCTGTATACACATGTGTACATACACGCGAAACGCAATACGCTGATTATTTTAAATATGGAAAATATAAAATGAGCCTCTCCAAACGCCCATTCTCGTGAGAACGCAACCATTAAAATTTTTCCGTCTCTCCGATTCAAATATACAAATAATTGCAATGACTACCCTAGTAGCACAGTGCATTGGGCAAATATTGGTTAAACATTGGCCCAATATAACCAAATATTGGGCCAATGTTTATCCAATGCATTGTGCTACTAGGGTAGTATCATGATAAGACACATCTGATTTTTATTATATGTAGTACCATCAGAATCGATGCTTCTAGTATTAAATTTACCAGTACTGTCAGAACAGACGCTTCTCAATTGTACTACAATCAGTACCGTCTGAATATATGCTTCTGGTTTAGTTTGCTAGTATCGTCAAAATAAACGTTTCACTGAGATGTGTTTTATCTCTAAAATATATTTGAAATATTATAACTTTTTGTTAATACTAGACAACACAAGCGCGCGCTTTGCGCACGCCATTTGCTCTCTCTAAAAATTCGCATGGTTTGACAGCTGCAAATAACACGACTGAAGCATGTCGTATTGCACAAGCGAGACAGTCAATCAGTAAGAGCAGACGCTTCTAATTTTTATTACAATTAGTACCGTCCAACTAGACACATCTGATATGTACATATTTTCCCAGTACCATCAGAATAGATGTTTCTGGGATTTATGTACACCAGTACCGTCAGAAGAGACGCATCTGGTTTTTGTTATATGTAGTACCATCAGAATCGATGCTTCTAGTATTAAATTTACCAGTACTGTCG
>NW_011955482.1:0-1153 GCF_000949405.1 Vollenhovia emeryi | reverse complement strand
CGGAACACACTGTTTTCACGCATACATTTTTCTGTCTACATTTGGTAGAGGGGAGTGACTTATATGTGGGTAGAAAAATGTATGCGTGGAGACAGTATGTTCCGCCCCCCCTTCGGGGGGGCTCCACTTCGTTAAAAATAACCCTACCCACCCTATGTCAGAGGTGTGGAGTGGATCTCGCTTCACGTGGAAAGTTGCAAACCCATGTGGAACAGTACAACGGCGGACGTACGAGTTAGGAAATATATTTATTATTTGTATCCTTTCTCAGCCTGTATCTCCGAAACTATTTGAGTCCCCCCTTATATATATATATATATATATATATATATATATATGAAATGACTCGGGAAGACATCCCCAACAACATATTTAAAAATAAAACAAATCGGAGAGGAAGTCGCTTTTATGCATAATTACCAAAGGCAGAATAAGAATCAATGGTTCCAAAGCGTTTAACATCTTCACATATATGTATTAAATTATGCACATTGTGTGACAAATATTGATCTCCATAATACTGGCGGAATTTTTTAACAAAGTATTCAATAACAGATTTTGCATAATCAATCAGATGCTTATATTGTTTATCCGATACAATTCTTACAGCAACACACAGACAGATCAAGTGTATATGTATATAGTTTTTTAGGTAGTACTTTTTTCATTATAATTATTCCCGTATATATAATAGTACAAAAAGCTTATGTTCGGTCGCTTTCCACCGATCTATATCAAACAAATCTCTTGGACGACGTGCAAATTCAATGGGTATGCACATTTTCAATTTATTATTACGTTGTTGAGCTTTATCTAATAAAACAGAAGTCAATCGTATATTTTTTGCACCTTTAATCCAAAATCGAAGCATTGTTTTATTAACACCAAGAAAAATTAGGTGCTTGCAATCTAATGGCACGGCTGAAACCATTCCAATGTTTAATGTTTCTAAAGAAGTTGCTTGACTTAAATACTTTTTAATATGATGTTCTTCATGCTGTCTAGTTTTAAAAGAATGATCCGTCCTCAAGGTTGAATTTTGTTTTAAAAATACGACTTTGTTGTTGATAAATTCACCTTCTTGTATACACTTTGTGCAACTAAAATAACCTGTGTGACCTTTAATTCCACAAATAAACGATTTAGCTAGAGC
>NW_011955481.1:0-1153 GCF_000949405.1 Vollenhovia emeryi | reverse complement strand
TATATATATTTTTGTACATATATATATAAATAAAGTCTAAATATTATAAAAAGAACTACCAATCAATTAAAAAGAACCTCCCATTCCTTCCCGCTAAATTTAAGGATTGCACCGGGTCCGTCCCCGGGTAAAGAGATTAAATTCTCTGACCCAAAAGAGGACCCACGGGCGTGTAGGAGCTCGAAGGGCGTCATAGCGAGCTTTGGCTCACTGACCCACTTCGAGCCCTTTAATAGATACGCCCGACTCTCGACGCGCATCTGTTGGAGCGTGCCGAGAGAAAAACAGTGTTCTCTGTGCGGCGTCCTTCCGCATAGTCAGTCCCGATAAAAAGGGACTTGAGATAGTGGACGCCCGGCGGAGAGCACGACGTAACAAGGTAATTACCAAAGTTTTACAATAAGTTTTCGGAATACTTGTATTATTGCGTAGCTATTCGTACAGATCATCATTCCTTTACTCTAATAACGTGTCATCGCACATATCCGTGAGAAAAAGTTATAATCTCTCGCATGATAAACTGTATTCTCGGAATTTATCATAAAATGTCGGAGTAGCTTTCTGATTTTCCGTACATTGCTTGAGCATACTGACTATCTGCATAACTACACAGTTCTATATAATTTTATAAATTTATACATGTTTTTATATGAACAATTTTTATATAATTATCTGACTTTATACAATTTACACAATTATAAATAAGCAATTTTTTACATTACAATTTGTTTTATATAAAACAATGTCTAAATCTATAAGTTATATATACACAAACATAACAATATATGCCTTAACCCTATATAAGCATACAAATATACATACAAAAATATATCGCGCGCACGCTAGAGAGAGAGAGAGAGAGAGAGAGAGAGAGAGAGGCGTACACCACACACATACAATTGTACACAAATATAAATAAGCAATTTTTGACATTACATTTGTTTCATCTAAAACAATGTCTAAATGTATACAGTTATACAGAATTGTTTAGAATTGTAAATTTGAACGCACGCCACACACACAAACACATAAGCATACAAATATGCAAAATAAGTACAAATATACACGAACAAAACAATATGTGCCTTAATCCTATATACGCATACAAATGTACATGCGAAAATATATAATGCGCGCACGCGAGAGAGAGAGA
>NW_011955480.1:0-1153 GCF_000949405.1 Vollenhovia emeryi | reverse complement strand
TTTATTAGGTAGTTCCTAATAGCGTATTAACTTAAATTAAAAAAATAATAAACAGATTAAAACATGCACTTCTTTAATTTAAGTATTCATTAAATATTAAACAGTAGATACACCCAGAGAAATGATTTACTCAGAACAAATAAAATTTTGTTCAGATGAGTAAATTCTCTTCTTTATATATGGGCCTATTACCATTTTATTAATATCTAGCTCATTTACTTATTTGGCAATATACTACTAGATATTACTAGAAACTAATAAATTCTTAAGTTGACATATTCATTGTCAACTTAGTAAATGTATTAGTATCTAATAAAATATTTATAGTAAGAATAATTTCTTTTCGAATAAATTTGAATATATGTTTTATTTCTTGGGGCAACGTACAATCCTGCTTTTTCCATCAATTGCATCCTTTTGAACTCTGTTGCATTTTCAGAAAATGAATTACTCATAAAAGAGACAATATCCCGAAGATTATTCTGAGTATTATCGGTTGCAGTTACATCATTTTCTAACACAGTTCCAACGATAGATAGTAACTGGGAGGTACTTTCAATAATATTTTGAATAGCTTTACGGGACAAGCTATTGTCAAGATACAATTTAGACAAATATTTGCATGCTATTTTTCTTAATCGATCAATAATTGGTAAATCTGTAATCGGCTCATTTTCTAATGGTAAAGGATCTTCTTCAAGTAAATCAACCTCTTCAGCTGAATTAACACCCATTAAAGATTGTTCTACATTTGGAAGTCTCAAAACAATTTTGGATCAAGAATTCAGCGATGAAAATGAATACTCCTTATATGACGTTTAAAAGAATCTAATCGCTGAAACGTTCTTTCACAACCAATCTGGCCACAAGTATAATTTGTCAAGTTGATATGATAAATTTGAATGTGTAAAAACAGTGCTTCTGGAGTATTATAGCCATCTTGGCAATAATCATAACGGTTCTTAAATGCGCAAAAGTACATTTTTATTATATATGAACTTTTAAAAATTAAAAAGAAATATAAATATTTGGAATTAAAAATGGGCTCTTAGAAGCTAAAAAAATTCAATACGCTTATTCCTAACAAGTTCAACACGAGCCTTTGTCGTCGATAGTTATATATTTACAAAAGGCTTAGGCGCTACGAAAAAAT
>NW_011955479.1:0-1153 GCF_000949405.1 Vollenhovia emeryi | reverse complement strand
TTAAAGCGACATTGACGAGAGATCCTGTGCTGCGATTATTCAGAGTGGGTGCCGAAACTGAAGTTCATACGGATGCTTCTAGATATGGGTTAGGAGCTATTCTCATGCAGAAGGACGCGGAGAGGAACTCATGGCATCCGATATATTACGCGAGTTGGAAGACAATCGGAGCCGAGGAACGTTATACCAGCTACGAACTAGAGGTATTAGCAGTAATAAAAGCGCTCCGCAAATTCAGAGTTTATCTTTTAGGCATACCATTCCGTATTGTCACCGATTGCAAGGCATTCGTTCAAACAATGGCTAAGAAGGACGCTTGCTTGCGCGTAGCTCATTGGGCTCTACAGTTGGAGGAGTTTGAATACACTGTGGAACATCGAGTTGGTACTGCGATGCGACATGCAGACGCTCTGAGTCGTAATCCGATCAACTGTCTGAGCGTTGTATACGAGGCTTCAGAGATCCTTACGGCGCAATTACGACGTGCTCAGGAAGAGGATACAGATCTGCAGAAAATTGTGATGTCGGTGAAGAATGGTCAACAGCGAGAATTCGTCGTAACCAACGGCGTATTATGCAAGGAGAATCGTGGAAACCTTTTGGTGGTGATACCAAAACAGATGCAGCAGGAAATGGTGGTCAAGGCGCATGAGCGAGGTCATTTCGGATGGCGGAAGATGGAGCATTTAATGAAGCAAGAATACTGGTTCCCACAAATGCGCAGTAAAATCAAGCAGACGATCGAGAATTGTGTACACTGCTTGCTGGCGGAGAAGAAGCAAGGTAAAGCGGAAGGTTGGTTGCAGCCACTGGAGAAAGGCGACGGACCACTCGACACATATCATATCGCGAAAGTTTTACAGTCCCTTCGTGCTCGAGTGCACCGCGCGCGAGAGACATTCCTAACCGGTTTCGCAGCCCGGCGGAACTAGTCGCGGTCTCGATACGTCACTGGGTCCTGGCGCCGTGTCGTCGCCCCGTTCAATTACTCGCTCTTGTTTCTTTCCGCACTCGGAAACGCCACTCAGGCCAATCCCGCCGGCCGTCCCTTCAGCCCTTTCCGCGCGGGAGACAGGCGCTCGGCGGACCGATTTGTTACCGATAAAAGCGCGGAACGGGAGCGCACGTGCGAGCGACGTAACATGCCGAGCTA
>NW_011955478.1:0-1153 GCF_000949405.1 Vollenhovia emeryi | reverse complement strand
TTTTTTCCACCGGGTCTTCGGGCGAGCGCCGCCACTCGAACTGCTAAATAATCACCGTGACGTCGTAATTTTCGGCGGCTGCGTGGTGAAAACTCGCTCTTGGGTGGTCGGCTTCGCTAATTAAGACGTTTCTCTACAGAAACGAAAATTCGTTACGGGTTATGTGCGTGCTGAGATGTCGCATAAATAAATGCGAGGGAGAAGAAAAATCTTGTCCATCCCTCGGTTTAAATTATCTCTCGCGTTGTTTTCCGTAAGAAAAATTTCGATCGAATCTCACATGGCATCCCTAAGAATTTTTACACGGTGCTTTTACGCAGGGCGGCGATTTTATCCGGTCTTCTTCGATATTTCTACGTATAAATAGAGTAGGATGTTTTAGGCGAGAGTTAGTCTTTTTTACTCTCGTGTCGCGTAAGCCTCCCCGACGATATTATGGCAGCCATACCTTTCTCGCTTCGCGCCGCGCTGAAAAAGTTTTTTATAGTGGGGTGTAATTTGAAAGGTTGCTATAACGCTGACGAATATGTCAACAAATTATCTGACGAACGGGAAAATAACTACGACGTGTTTTGGGGTTTCGCGCTCGCGTGTTCGAACACGTTGCTATGCGTTATGCATAGCCTCGGATATTGCGCCCAAGATCATAGGCTGATTACAATAATCGGCGAGATCTTGGAAATGCGCGCGGACTGCGGGCATGTGGAATCCGATGCGGGGAGGCACATCGCAGATTTCAGACATCGTAATACTTACGGTGTGAAGAAATGTAAGTACCACCAATGAAAATTATTAAATACATATATATATATATTGTATAATCATATTAATCGAGTTTAATTTTTTAAAGCGATTCCTGTTGCCGCGGTAAATCCGATGCCGCGAGGCGAGAAAAGACGCGCGGAGGAGGAACCGGTGGCGGGACCCTCACGTAAGTTAGAAAACAAGGAAAATTAATCGACCGTTACAAATGACGTATTAAAATATTACATTTTCTAGGGAGAGCACGAATCGAGGCGACACCCTCCGAGAGCGACATCGAGGTTATAGACATAGGCGACGGTAAGTCTAAGAATAACGAATTGTAAAAGTGTACGCGTATAATAATCAAATTACGTTTTAGAAGCAGAGGATGAATCGGAAGAGGATAGCG
>NW_011955477.1:0-1153 GCF_000949405.1 Vollenhovia emeryi | reverse complement strand
GCGATCGCCGACAAACTGTTGACGACGGTGTACAGCCGCGTAAAGATTGCTGCACCCGCGCGATTCAGATTGGGTGACCCTGTACGCGTGAGTAAATTTAAGACTGTCTTTGAAAAAGGTTACACACCAAATTGGTCGACGGAGGTGTTTAAAATCGGTAAAGTGCAGAAAACTAATCCCGTGACGTATATACTGGAGGATTCCTGTGGAAAACCCATCGCTGGAGGATTCTATGAACACGAGTTGCAGCGTGTAGCTAATCCCGATGTGTACCTCGTTGAGAAAGTATTACGGAAAAGAGGAAATGAGGTTTACGTGAAATGGTTGGGACTCAATAAATCACATAATTCGTGGATATGCACAGATAATGTTTTGTAAACATACATTTATTGTAATATCTATGCTGATTACAAATTTATTATTCGCTGTGTGCGTAGAGACTAGTGCTGCCGCGGTTGGTGAAATATCGCATATTTTGCTGGAATAGCTGTCAATGATTGCTAATATTCAAGTTACATAAACTGTCGTGAGGTATCTTGATAGTTTTAGGTCTCTTTATAATTTCGATGAAAAAATTTTCGTTATATAACAAAACATTTGCTATAGATTTTTCATTATATGTGTAGGTTAACTTCTCTAACTTTTGCAATGAGCCTTATCATACGAACGGGATTTGTACCCATTACTCATGACACTAAATTTAATCCGAGTGCAATACCGAAAGGAAAAGCCTTAGCAATATCGCATGTAGTTCGCGTTGAAGAATTGCGCAGTGAAAATATAAGTCATTTAATAAGATGCAGTGTGAGAGATACCGCAAACGTCTGTCAATGCTACTCCGTACAAGGTACAATTACATGTAAATATTAAATGAAATTTAAGTAAAATCCCAGACAACGTTATGTCGTCTTAAAGACATCTTAAATCTGTGAAATACATTTTTATATGAATACACGCAACAATTTAAATTTCCCTTTCGCAATTTTTTCATTTTTCGATAATTGTCACTCCAGCAAATAATGCAAACTTCGGCCACCATGAGCGCCCTAAGTCCTACTTTTCCGCTATAGTATATCATCGCACGAAGCGAATAATCTATGTTGATAAAATATATCTATGCTGATTACAAATAAAATGAATTTATAAAAATAAA
>NW_011955476.1:0-1152 GCF_000949405.1 Vollenhovia emeryi | reverse complement strand
CGCCGATTTGGCGTTGAAGTCCCCGGCGACCAGTATTGGCCTCGGCAGAGACGCATTGACCTGCGCCTCTAGGTCGTCGAGCCGCTCCTCCAGTTCGGCGCGGGACAGGCTGGGTCTAAGGTAAACCCCTATTACCAATAGGGGGCCCCATTCCACCATAACCCAGCCTGGCCCCTCGCCTTTCTTGCAACAGGGCACCTGTTGTTCCTTCGTGCGTCGCCAGTGGATAGCTGCCGATCGTTCCGCATTCGTCGCCCAGCATGGGTGACGATCCGGGATTTTCCAGGGCTCTGCGATTATCGCCAGGCCCGCACCACGCTCCGCCATGGCCTGCAGGATCAATCCTGGGCCCGACGGGCGTGGTTGATGTTCGCCTGGACGATTCTCATTGGGGTGAAGGCGAAGCCGTGCTGGCCCCCTCCTGGCCCTCTCCCTCTCTTGGTATACTGGTCCCAGCCCTGGGTTGCCTTCGCTCGAGCGGGGCCGGGGTGTTCATCTCCGCCAGGGGGGCGTCTACCTCCATGGCTTCTTGGTGCATATGTTTCCCGCCAGCCTGGCTCCGCGGGGTCTGCGGTATCGCCTGCTGCCGATCCTCCATGCGCCTCCTCTGCTTCGCGGCCTTCTTCGAAGGCAGTGGGCAAGCCTTGTTCCCGGCTTTATGGTTTGCCGGGAGCCCTTTCTCCGAGCATACCGGGCATTTGGGCTCGGCACGGCACGTTGAGGCCTTGTGCCCGGCTTCCCCACATCTACAACAGATTTCACTTCTGTCCTTTCCACAGCACTGGGCCCTGACGTGGCCCCTCTCCAGGCACCTGAAACAGATCAGGGGCCTGTTCTCCAGTAGCTCCAGCCTTGCTCTCACCCATCCAATCTTTACCCTACCCGCGGCAGCTGCCTCCTTTGCCGCCGCCAACGGGCATTGGGCCCAGATGGTCCCGAGGCCATTCGGGGCAGGTTTGACCTCTCCGGTCTTGACTTCCGTGGGGGCGCATCCTCCCGCCTCTGCCACTGCCTCCTTCACGTCCGTCACCGTGACGGAGTCGTCGAGATCACGAATTCGTAACTCTGCCATTTTGGCAGGGCGCGTGACCTTGACGCCTTCTCGATCTCCAATGACCGCTCTCATCTTATCGGCCAGAGAATCCGCTTTTT
>NW_011955475.1:0-1152 GCF_000949405.1 Vollenhovia emeryi | reverse complement strand
AAAAACTGGGAACAAAAAGATTACGGTCCGATCTCAATCCTAAGAGCCACTTTACTCTTGCACTTTGTAGGGATGGCCGTGGGATCGTGTAGCGTAAGGGCGTTGCGTAAGAGCGGATAACCAATTTATTTGGGCACACATAAGTCGTAACACATAAACTGACGACACGTAGACGTTACTGCGAACATAAAATGCATAAGACAATAAAGGCGGAAAAGACATCAACGTAAGTGGTCCGACCTCGACCAAGTATCGCTGCGAACTGACTTTTGGTCGCGAGAGCGCTCGCGACTCGTCACGGAAAACAAAAAGTCTCTCGACCCGTCGGCGGCCTATGAGAAGGACCACCGATAACAAAACACTCGCACGGACGCACCTGGAAACCGCGCGACGCCAACAGGCAAACAAACGCCTTGCGCCGCTCTGTTATTCTCGAGTCTTCTCGAAACGCGGTTCCTTCGGAATCTCGCTACAATTCGGCCAGCCTGACCTTTAATCGTCCCGATTAAAACTTGAACGCAAATGTAGTAATTAAACATAGTATATTGTAGTAAACGCAATCTTAAATCTAATCAACGCTATATCTAATAAACGCTATATCTAATATCTAATAAACGTCGCCTTGCCTCCGACTATCCTGGCTTCCACAGTCGCATGTTCGCCGCCTCCCATGTACCGCAGTAGGGAGTATTTGTTAATTGGTGATTTTCTACATCGGCTAACACATAACGGTCGTTTCTTAAAACACGATTTACTTGGTAGGGTCCTTTATAACGTGGAATTAACTTTTGCGATGACCCGGGAGTACAATCAAAATTTCGAACCATCACCTTGTCACCTACCTCGTATTTCCTCGTACTTTTATGCTTTTTATCGTAAGCGCGCTTGTTAGTTTCTTGATCTTTCCGGATTTGCTCGTCGGCTTGATTTCGCACTTCTACTAAATCGCGTGATACATTAATATTTTCGCTCGTTTCTAACGCATCCAGCAATTCATCCACCGCATTTCCTCGCTGGCGTATTCCGAAAAGTAGTACGCTTGGACACTCGTCAGTGGCTCTCGATACAGTATTGTTACAAGCAAACTCTACATCCTCAAGGACATTGTACCAGTGAGTGTTTCGCTCATCAGCTAACTTCGCTATCATTGGT
>NW_011955474.1:0-1152 GCF_000949405.1 Vollenhovia emeryi | reverse complement strand
TCGCCCGCGCCGCGCTCCCCGCCGCACCTAGGTTTTTTCCCACCACGGTGTATCTCGCGCGTCGCTCCACCTCCCGCTCATCGATCGATTTTCTTAAATGCCTCCCGAGTCCGGCCTACCGTCTCCTGCATCCTCATTCGCTCAAACGTATAAATTTATTTGTCGATAACTATTGTTACTTTGTACCTCGGTACATGATATTTCTCCTTAGTTTAACCCAATCTACCGCTATTTGCAAAATTGCTACTTTTGCATCAGACACCCTGTATATTTTAGAGATTACGTACGAAATATTTCTCTGAAATGTGTTTCGTAATATTTCTGAAATATTTCAGTGAGAAGGATCATAAATGATTTCGATGAAACATTTCAGAAATATTTCTGAATGATTTCTATATTACATTTCAATATTAATTTCCAAGGTATCTTTTGGAAAGCTTTCAATAATATATGTTTTAGAGATTACATACGAAATATTTCTCTGAAATGTTTCGTAATATTTCTGAGAAATAGAAACATTTATAGAAATAGAAAAATAGAAACATTTCTCAGAGAAATATTTCGTAATATTTCTGAAATATTTCAGTGAGAAGGATCATAAATGATTTCGATAAAACGTTTCAGAAATACTTCTGAATGATTTCAATGTTACATTTCAAGGTAATTATGCATAAAAGAGGCCTCCTCTCCGATTTGCTTCATTTTTAAATATGTTGTTGGGGATGTCTTCCCGAGTCATTTCATATATATATATATAAGGGCCGGACTCAAATAGTTTCGGAGATACAGGCTGAGAATGGATACAAATAATAAATATGTATATGGTAATTCTTCGGTATAGCTGCTCCACCTCCAAAATCAATCAAATTGGTCTCATTCGACGCGTTTTTCAACGAGAAACAACTTTTTCCTCAGACAAAATCGTTGCTCTGCCTTGCGAAGCGAGATATTAATTGTTAAAGTTGACAACTTTTAGAGTTAGGAAATCTGTCATACCGACGAAATGTAGCGACACAATATGGGTTTTCGACTTTCCACGTGAAGCGAGATCCACTCCACACCTTTGACATAGGGTGGGTAGGATTTTTTTTAATGAAGTGGAGCCCCCCCGAAGGGGGGGCGGAACACACTGTCTTCACGCATACATTTTTT
>NW_011955473.1:0-1152 GCF_000949405.1 Vollenhovia emeryi | reverse complement strand
TAAATTGTAATAATATGAAAACTGATACAATTAATTAATTAAAATCCCCTCTGATTTTCCTTCCCGCTAATTTAAGGATTGCACCGGGTCCGTCCCCGGGTAAAGAGATTAAATTCTCTGACCCAAAAGAGGACCCACGGGCGTGTAGGAGCTCGAAGGGCGTCATAGCGAGCTTTGGCTCACTGACCCACTTCGAGCCCTTTAATAGATACGCCCGACTCTCGACGCGCATCTGTTGGAGCGTGCCGAGAGAAAAACAGTGTTCTCTGTGCGGCGTCCTTCCGCATAGTCAGTCCCGATAAAAAGGGACTTGAGATAGTGGACGCCCAGCGGAGAGCACGACGTAACACTTGCGTACTTTTCTAATTTATGCAAAATCACAACTTGTCCATACTACCGCTATTTAATTAACATAATTTTTACACTTTCACTCCGCCCTAATCTATAATAATATATAATATTAAATTTTATAATTATTATTTAGAGTATTTTTATACTATCTTATTTATTTTTTATATTTCGTATATATTTGCAGTACTTTAATACCATTTATGTATTTGTTTCAGGAATTCGACGTGGAACAGGGCGCGGTCGCAAACGAGGACGCTGGTACGCCCAACGGGGCCGCGTCAGGGGTGGCCCACGACAATATCCCATTATAAATCAGTATTACGCATAATACTGATATAATACTGATATAATACTGATAAAAACATATTATAATAAATATTCATGATATGTAAATTGAATAAAAATATAAATATTAAAAACTTCAAGTTTTATTGACCGTATCCGCGATCCTTCCCAGTGAGAACACTGACGTCGAATCAACGTCGAATCGACGTTGATCAACGTCGATTCGACGTTGATTCGACGTCAGTGATCTCACTGGGTTAACATACTTATTGCGTTACTAAACAAGTGCGTTAGTTAAATAACTTATAATCTTGTGACTCGCGAATAAGTGTGTAACTTGAATAGTACTCTCGATCATTAGAGGAATCCTCGTTCTGTGAACATCAGGTGATGCTATTTTATAATATATTCTGGGATAATAGAATTAGATAAATATTGTACTGTTTCACATTTTTCTTAATTGTAACTAATAGTCGCTATAGTCGATTACTTCTGTTTATCACAGTCCCCAATCAG
>NW_011955472.1:0-1152 GCF_000949405.1 Vollenhovia emeryi | reverse complement strand
CTGATTCGTCCATATTCAACCAGAAATTTTTTTCAGTGCAGGAACAGTCATTTTTATATAAAGAAAAAACGAAGAGAAATTAAAACTATCACTTTATAAATGACTGAGGTTAGGTAGCAAGTGCTAAATATGACTGTTCCTAGTTTTGTCATTATACGTACTTTAATCGTGTGGAAGAATTTTGACTGTGTCGGTAAAAAGGATGGCTGAAGGATCCCCTTAATCCGCTTATGCGACGCCAGCGCTAAAAGTGGCAAAATTTTGATTATCGAAACAAAATTTTAGCCTAGTTCGGTCTCCTTATACAGCCTTCACGTTCGGAACTCACTTGACGTACCGCGGACACTTTCGCGGATTGCGAAGCTTCTCGCAAATTTAGGGCGTTTGGGCCACGCAAGTAATCCAGCGGCGCGATAAGGCAAACCGGAAATGCGTCCGTGAGTAATTCGGATATCCTATCGGGCCGTTCTCATGTCGTGCCCCGGCCGGAAACAAGAAACGGTCAGATAAATTTCACGATGTTCCGACAGTTATCCAGAGGGTAACGATGTCCCTTATCGGGGATTTCTAAACGATAGTAATCGACGTTTGCGGAACAGTCTTAATTAATTCCAGGTGGATCGACCCCCACATATATTACATCTATCCGATAGCTATCTACATTCATTCGCAGTGGAAACCGATGAGTAAGTTAGATGAGAATAATCCTATCACGTTCTCGCTCAATGAGAGGAGCGGTCGTAATTAAAAGTTATAGATACGGTGGACATAAAATAATTCCCTAACGTTACTTTATTTTCGTCGCAGAAATACGATGAATTACGGCGAACCAATGTTTACTTGAAAAATTCAATTACATCAAACAGTCCAAGTTTAATGAATATATTAAATGTTTCAAAATTAATTGCTTGTTAAAGCAATAATTTACTTATTTCCGCGGAATTTGCGATTTCAAATTTTATCCGGTCGAAAGTAATGCCAGTCTGCAACATCCCGTGTGGAAATTTGTCTGAGGAAAACTAGTTTGGTCCTAGCGCCTATCCAGTTTTCCTAGTCTAGTTTTCCTAAACAGAAGCTAGACAATTTTGCTTCTTTATGTTCTGGCTACCTTCTGGCTAGCTAGTGGCTGTCCAGGAAAACTAGTTTGGTCCT
>NW_011955471.1:0-1151 GCF_000949405.1 Vollenhovia emeryi | reverse complement strand
CCATAAAACTTATATCCGACACATTTTTGAAAAAACCTTATATTTCCCGAAATATTCAAGGGTTCTGACCTTTTTCGTACACCCTGTATATCTGAGTCAAAGTTTTGAAATTCAAAACTTTGACTCAAATTCAGCGATCAAAAGTCCCACGTACAGATTTTCATGAAACTTAAACAAATTGTTGGATTGTTGGTCCGCCATGTTAAATCGGCCATTTTGAATTTTACAATTCTGACTTCTGATTCGTAATCAGCGATCCAAAAAACCCCCATATATAAAGTTTCAGAAAAACCGGTTAAATAAAAAAAATTCGTAACACAAAGAGTTAAGAGCTAACAAATTCTGAATATACATATACCGAAAATAAATGCTCATCTTTCAACTTAATTTTCTCAAATACACCAAAAAACACCTTCCCTATTTTTTTTAATATCTTATTTCGTATCTG
This sequence comes from Vollenhovia emeryi, assembly GCF_000949405.1. Classification (NCBI taxonomy): domain Eukaryota; kingdom Metazoa; phylum Arthropoda; class Insecta; order Hymenoptera; family Formicidae; genus Vollenhovia; species Vollenhovia emeryi. The sequence continues at coordinate 703 of NW_011955471.1, read as the reverse complement.
AACAATGTTTTCCCGCAAAATTTAGCTGCTCATACTTGCTCATTTGTTAGATAAGTGATTTGAAATTGAAAGTTATGTTGATATTTCCGTAAAATTCAGTAATAAAACATCAGTTTTTAAATATTGTATCATTTATTTCACTTTTTTAATTACCAGTTAATGTTCAAAAATGCAATAAGTTACTCTAAATCGAAAAATATTATGGTTTACTATAAAAAAATAAGACGAAAACTGACATTTTAAGTCTTTTCCTTCTATTTCCAAGGTGTCACGCCGCAAATGATTAAACAACTTCGGTAGCCGATTCCATTACAACAAATCATTATAAATTATTTTATCCATGTATACTGACTTATAATTCAGACATATGTAATAGTAAAAACACAAATAATTATGCATTATAGAGTACTTCGAAATATTGACTTTTGGCCAGGTTTTTGGGATTTGGGACCACTGTGCATTGGCCTGTCGACCAAGACGATGAAGACGGTTCTTAATCCTACCTACACTGATAAAAATTTGAACCTCATTTTACTGTGAAAATCGGTGGTCATTTTTAACCTTCGATTTACGATGCTAAAATACAAAGTGATTTGTAATTTTACTTTAAAACGTTAAAATTACCATTCAAATGAAATTATGTTTCCGTTAAATCATGTAATTTTAACATCGGACAGTAAACTGAAAAAATATTTAACGGAAA
>NW_011955470.1:0-1151 GCF_000949405.1 Vollenhovia emeryi | reverse complement strand
AGTGTCCCCACACCCCCCCTCCAACCCGCAGAGGTCCCCCCCGGACGACGGAACATGGGAATGCCGACTCATTCCCGCCGTCATCCGGGGGGGTCCACCACCCCGCCACCGGTTTACACCCCGGTGGTGGGTGTGGGAGAGGGAGAGGGGCCGGGTGGAAGTAGGTTGTGCTCACCGCCGTGCGCCAAAGCGCGCACGCGGGCACCCCGACCACCCCTCTTCCCCCCCAGCGGGCATCTCTTGCCCGCTATCGGGGGGAGGGGAGGACGACGTGTCCGTCCCCTCACCCCCTGACGCAGACTCCCTCCAAGGGGGTCTGCCGGGGGGGAGTGTTGGGTCACCCCTCACTCCTCCCCCGTTACCTCGGGGTGCACCTCCTCCGCACCCCCTTTCACCCAGGGCGTGCCGAGAGGGGATCCCCAAGTCCGAACAAAGCGGACATCTCGGGACCCCCCCCGGCACCACCCCGCCGTGTGCCCCTCTTGACCGCAGCGGTAGCACCTACCGCTGCGGTCCCTCTCCGCGGTGCACTCCTAGCCGTATGTGCCCCACGGCCAGGCACCTGTAACACCGACGAGGGCCGGGCCGCGCCGCGAGTTTCACCCTCGCCCACGCGAACCCGACCCTCACTGCGCCAGCGCTCGCTATTGCGCGCGCCGCCCTCGCGGGGCACCGCACCGTCGCGGTGCCTCCCCTCCGGGCGGAGGAGGAAGAGGGACGTGCGATAGCGCTCACCCTCACCTCCCCCACCCGGCAGCCCCCCTCGCGGGCAATGGCCGCCCCGGCCATTTCCTCCGTGGACGAGTCGTCCAGCCCGGTGATCCGCAGTGTTGCGAGCTTCCCGGGCCGGGCGACCCGTACCCCCATCGGCTCGAGCTCTTCCCTGAGCCTACAGGCGAGCTTATCCGCCTTCGCCTGTCTATCCGCCCCAGGGATCTCCAGAAGGAGACCCCCGTTGGCGGACCCTCGGCACGTCATGCCGCCGATCCCGAGCGCCTCCAAGGGAACTTTTTCCCTCGCGGCTCGGAGAACGGCGGCATACGTAGCCCCTCCTCCCGTTCCGGCTGGAACCAGGAGGGAGACGGCCGCGGTCGCCGGCACCCGGGGGAGAGCACGCCGTCGGGCGCTCTCTCGCCCATCGCCCCACCCCC
>NW_011955469.1:0-1151 GCF_000949405.1 Vollenhovia emeryi | reverse complement strand
CTCACTCACTCATTCACTCACTCACTGACTATTTATTTTATAATTGCAAAAACTAAGCTTCGGAGATTTGGACAGAGAAAACGTCTCGGAATTTAATTAGGAATACGACATTTCTGTCACTCACTTACCTCGTAAAGATGCGACGACTTGGTGTTGTTGCAATTTCTTGAGAGACGGATCGACCAATATTTATTGTATCTTGCACGCACACACTTACGTTTCACTCACTCGAGCAACAATATGAGAAATGCTCAGCGAAAAATGATCTGTCGATCGATGTCGAAACGATGCCGAATCAACATCGAAACCATCAAATCGACGTCGATTGGACATCGTTTGTACGTCGATCGACGAGTCATTTCTCGCTGGGTGTAAGGCTAACTCTATTAATCACTCACTATTAATAACCACCGAGTAATTATTCGGTGACCAAAAAGCATTCGAGGAAAGACACGCACGCGATACACACGCTTCGAACGCGCAACATGTGTTTACTCGGCAAGCAGTCGACTGATTTTTGGTTATGATTGCGGCGCTGCACTCGCGGTGCGACTGTACTGTCGAAGTACATGAGCGTGTAATTGATTAAAGCTTAAGAATTGAGAACGTGGCAATTTGAGAAACATAAAATGTTTCGTATTTGACAATCGTTTTAAGATTAGTTGGAATAAGTAGTAAATGTTTTCACAAAATATTTAATTTTTTAAAAACTCAGCCGCCATTGGCTGACCCCCCTCCCTCTGACTACCCCGCCCTCTGTCTACCCCCCCTTCCCCCCAAGAAGGAGTATAAAAGGACGAGCGCAACGCGAGGGAGCTCAGTATCAGAGTCTCCCAGCCCTGATGATGCAGACTGCAACGCCTGCGAAACGTCGGCACCACACTGCAAACGGACGCGGCAACCATCCGGAAGCCATGAAGACTAAAGAAGACAACAGCCGCGAAAGCCTGAAAGCCAAGATTACAAGCCTCCACGGAAAGGCAACTCTCGGGTCGCTAAACCTTTTCACAAAACTTAGGAAGTCCTTGCACTTACAACTGTGCTCCTTAGCATTTCTGAAACGGTGCCGCGACCACCAGACGGTACCGAATTTCCTACAAATAAAAAGCCCCTTCCCGCCCTCCAAACAATCCACAGCCATCCTGAGACAA
>NW_011955468.1:0-1151 GCF_000949405.1 Vollenhovia emeryi | reverse complement strand
ATCGGCCACGCCCGAACATTGAAAAGCCGGTGCAGTCGTCAATACCAGCTCAAACAGCCGCTCATCTTACTCAACGCTGCTTGCCACAGCCTTGGCATTGGTCAACTCCTCTACAACGCACCACTCAGCGCGTCTGCTCATTGACACAGGATCCGAGCTCACCTTCGTCTCGGAGAATCTCATCCGGCAGCTCAACATCCCTCGTCAATACTCAGGTATTGTCATCACTGGAATTGCAGGCAAGGAGTGTACTCGGACACGAGGAGTCGTGTCACTCACGTTACGCTCGACACATTCCAACGCAGCTGCCACAATACAAGCTCACGTCCTCCGGACAGTTACATCAATCTTACCATCGTTCAAGGCGGAACCGGAAGAATGGCCACATCTCAGGAACTTGGCATTAGCTGATCCTGATTTTCTCGTCCCACGGCCAGTTGACATCCTCATCGGCGCCGACGCTTACGGGCAAATCATCAAGCCCAATATCATTCGGCATTCTTCACTCATGCCGATAGCGCAACTCTCCATTTTCGGATGGCTCGTTCTTGGACCTGTCAATAGGGAAGCAACACGCACATCAACGCACCATGCTTCTACTCAAGTCAACGAGGATGCTCTCAACGAGTTACTGACAAAATTCTGGGTTCAAGAGGAGGTGCCTACTCACGATGTCAACCAATTCACTCCTGACGAGCAGAGGTGCGAAGAGCACTTCAAGGCTACACACTCTCGTGATTCTTCAGGGAGGTACGTCGTCAGGATTCCGCTCAAATCACCAGTATATCTTCTGGGTGATTCGTACCACGTCGCCCATCAGTGCCTCAAGGGACTACGCAGACGATTCTCAAGGGATGTGAACTATCAACGTCTCTATCAACAATTCATGATGGAGTACGAGACACTCAACCACATGACGAAGGCATCATCCATCTCCAGTCGTCGCTCACACTTCTACCTACCACATCACGGTGTTCTCAAGCCTGACAGTACAACAACGAAACTGCGAGTCGTATTTAATGGCTCCAGCGCATCAACATCGGGCTACTCTGCTAACGACCTCATGTATACTGGAGCGAAATTGCATCTGAATATCTCAGATGTTCTCCTCTGGATACGAAGACATCGACACATTTTCGCTACGGACATCA
>NW_011955467.1:0-1151 GCF_000949405.1 Vollenhovia emeryi | reverse complement strand
AAAGGTGGAAGACGTCCGCGTCCAGGTGGGGGCCCAGATCAAATATGGGCCTCCACGTAGACGGAAGGTGGAAATTTGGGGAGCACCTCAATCGGCTGACGCCCAGGTTGGATAAGGCGGCGAGCACCTTATCGCGCCTGATGCCCAACCTGGGCGGCCCGCGTGGGAAGATACGGCGGCTCTATGCAAATGTTATCAACTCGATAGCATTGTATGGAGCCCCGATATGGTCGACCGCCCTGACAGAGAATCGAAGGGCCATTGCGGTCTTAAACAAGACCCAACGACGCATGGCAGTCAGGGCGGTCCGAGGTTACAGGACCATTTCCCACGCGGCAGCCACACTGATGGCCGGGATGCCCCCGATAGCCATGAACGCCCGGGCACATGCTCGGGTGTACGAGCAGGTGGCAGAGCGGAGGGCGAGGGGGATCCCGGTACCGCCGAGGGTGAGGAGGCTCCTCAGTCTCCGCATAAGGGAGGAGGTGAGGGAGGAGTGGCGAGCCTGGTTGGCCGAACCGGGCCGCGCGGGTAGAAGAACGGTTCAAGCCATCCTCCCTCACCTAGACGACTGGGTTGACCGGTCGTGGACGCGGGCGTCATATAGGACGACGCAGGTACTCTCCGGGCACGGCTGCTTTGGGGAGTACCTGCACAGGATACAAAGGGAACCCGACCCAGGGTGCCACCACTGCACCGAGGAGAGGGACACGGCGTAGCACACGCTGGACAGCTGTCCAGCGTGGGCAGAAGAGCGCCGTGCCCTCACTGATGAAATAGGAGGGGACCTCTCGCTGCCGGCCGTGGTGAAGGCCGTAACAGAGAGGGAAGAAGCGTGGGAGGCCTTCGCTCTCTTTTGTGAGCGTGTTATGGCTCAAAAGGAGCAAGCGGAGAGAGAGAGAAGAGGGGAAGTAAACGTTCCCCCGGACCCCGGAGGGAATGGTGGCCAAAGGGGAGGGCAACGAAGGAGAGCCCCCCGAGGAACGCCAGCACATCTGCGTAGATGGTAGGTGTCACCCTCGCCAACGAAGGCGAACGTCGTAAGAAGAGGAGGAGGTAGTCCGAGGCGAAATAGGAACTCGGACTAGGAGCACCACCGCGCTGGTGCTGAACGAGAGCGGAAGGGGGAGTCAAGGCGTCCAGGTCCCGCC
>NW_011955466.1:0-1151 GCF_000949405.1 Vollenhovia emeryi | reverse complement strand
AATTAGAATAGATAAAATTATTATAAAATTACCTGGAGTTGGATTGAATGACGCCCCTTTCGATTTACATATGTTTCTGGACATACTTTTGGTGCAGGAATATTTATATGTGTACCGTCTATGGCCCCTATAGTGCTAGGAAAACCACGTGGACGAGAGAAACCGTAAACAATGTCTTCAATGTTATTTTCATTGGGCCACATTATGTATTTTTGTGAAAGTTCACATAGTGCCTTAGCAACACGACGTACGGATGTTACTGCTGTACCTTTACTAACATTAAATCTTTGATGTATTGATCTAGAAAAAGAAAAACTTATTACACATAGTATTAACATTCAATGGCAATAACTAATACAGATAAACTTAATTCACCTATATGAATCTGGTGTCGCAAAACGCCATAGACCTATTAAAAGATGCTTTTCTGCTGACACTAGCTCATTTCCATTACCGGTTCCAACAAGGTTTTCACCAATTTGATTTAAAATATACTCAAATGTTGAAGGTTTGACACTATAATATTCAAATTTAAGTACCATTATGTATATATATAAATACTTTAAGAATTGTATTACAGTGTAACAATTTAAGTATTTTATATGATAACATATACATAAAACAAATTAGTATAATAATAATAATACCGAAAATGAGATTTAAAATGTTCACTGGTAAACGATGGTATTATGTGTTCGACATAACCTTCAATTTTTTTATTACAAGGTTCACTTTCGTTTGTAGAAATAGCTTTAATTACAAACTCATCTTCGTCATCTAAATATGACAATGGCTCCAAAAAATTATTAACACACATTAATGTTATTATCTTCTTTTTTCTATTCATTTGTACACACGTATGTATGTACAAACATATTGCATTTATCCAACCTTCGAAGCGTTTGTAGCGCCACTTTGACCGTGTACTATAATTAGCTTTGAAACTTCGATAGTGAACATTGACCGGCCCTTTGAAAGCATTTAGAATAAAAGCGATTGAAGCGTTCTGTAGAGTCTGTTTGACCGCACCCTGAGGGTGACGTCCCATGGAGCGGAATACGCGGAAGCAGAATCAGCGGATCGCCCGACGGTAGTGACAAGATGAAAAAATGTCAGATGCGTCAATTGTGTGATGGTACTAGTCCTTAATG
>NW_011955465.1:0-1151 GCF_000949405.1 Vollenhovia emeryi | reverse complement strand
AGGAGCAGAACTTTTTAACGGGGTTCTGGCATCGGAAACGGCTGTGGCCTCTTTGTTTACACCTCCAACAGCAAGTGTTTCGGTCATACGCTGTTGCCAAAGATGTTCTTGGCTGAGGTATATTTCTCTTGGCCTCTGGTTTGCCCCTGGGCTTCTCATTCTCCAGCTGTCGTTTGGTCTCTTCCAATTCCTCGATCTTCTGGATCAACTCGGTCACGTTCTGAATGGTCGACCGGGGAATGTACATTCTGTACTCCGCTCGCGTGTTATAATATATAGCGTCAAGTTGTTGGTCCGGGGTGTAATCCCCTCGGCGGCGGATAAGAGTCATCATGGCGGTGGTGAACGGACGGATTTTCTCGGTACCGCCTTGCTTTCTATCGCTTATTTGGCGATCTAAATTTCGTAACTCGCCCGGAGCCAAATAAAAACTCCTCAGGCCGGCTATTAATTCCCTGAGGGTGTGATAGGTCGTCTGGAAGTTCCTGAACCATAGTTGTGCCTCGCCACGGAGCAACTCCGGAAACCCTTTCAGTAATTGTTCGTCTGTCAGGGCGTAAGCACGTTGTAACTCTTCTATCCTTTCCAGAAAAGTATATAGGTCCCGTCCATCAAAATGACAGTTCCACTTCCGCATTTGTTCCAGGACTTTCGTTTCGTTTGGTGTGGTTTCGTCATTCACCGGGGTGGAATGTCGGACGCGTCTGAGTTGGTCCAACTCGACTTGTATTTGTTGTGCTTGCCGCAGTTGGTTCAGCTCGGTTTGCATTCTTTCCATGTCGCGGGTTCGGTCTACTTCTTCATTATAACCAGGCTCATCCGCTGGTTTGTCTTGGTATTCCTCCGGGTGCGATCGAATGTAAGCCACCAACCTCTGTCGTAGAGTGGCCAGATGTCCCTCGGAGTCCACCTCTTTCTCGATTAATTCGAGCTGTACACGATCCTTCGATAGGGCATACACCCATGATACTCGCGGAACGGTCGCCATTATGCTTAACGGGGGAAGACTCTATACGCGGTTCCTAAACGGTACTTCCTCGCGGAGTTTCGGATTCTACCTAGCTGTAGCGGACTTATCCTTCCTCCAAGCGATCTAGTTTTTATAGAAACTTTATACAAATTTTACACAGCAGGTCCCTGTTCGGGCGCCA
>NW_011955464.1:0-1151 GCF_000949405.1 Vollenhovia emeryi | reverse complement strand
GGTCAGAACTACTTTGTAAGGATGAAAGTGAGCCGATTTTAGAACCTTACAAACTGTTGTCTGACTAACTTGTTGGGAACGTGCTATGGTTCGCGTACTTATTGTCGGATCGTCGACAACCATTTGCTGAATTGGCGCTCTGTTTATTTGTGGTGCTAGTCCTTTAAGAAAGTAATAAAGCAATGGAAATAATGATACAAGTATAGTATACGAATTGAAATATTAACAGAAAATAAAGAAACAATATTGGCAGATAATCTTATAAATATATACCTGGACGCTTGATAGGTTTAAATTGACCAAATTTTCGCATCCTCGACTCCAGTCTCATAAAAAAGACATGATTAGGATGCTTTCGCTCTGGATATGTAAGAGTATACATTCTCGCGGCTTCTCGTGGTCGCCGATCGTATTTCCCATAAAGGAGAATCATGTCGGTCATCTCCTCGTTCGTACAATTATGTGCCATTTTTACACAGAAGATGTTCATGGTATGTTCACGAAACGAAGTAACAGACCCGACTAATCTTTTGTTACGACCATCGACGTGATACATCAGAAACAAATGAATCTACGTTTTTATGTACTTTTGTTTCTGATGTATCACATCGATGGTCGTAACAAAAGATTAGTCGGGTCTGTTACTTCGTTTCGTGAACATACCGTGAACATCTGTGTAAAAATGGCACATAATTATACGAACGAGGAGATGACCGACATGATTCTCCTTTATGGGAAATACGATCGGCGACCACGAGAAGCCGCGAGAATGTATGCTCTTACATATCCAGAGCGAAAGCATCCTAATCATGTCTTTTTTATGAGACTGGAGTCGAGGATGCGAAAATTTGGTCAATTTAAACCTATCAAGCGTCCAGGTATATATTTATAAGATTATCTGCCAATATTGTTTCTTTATTTTCTGTTAATATTTCAATTCGTATACTATACTTGTATCATTATTTCCATTGCTTTATTACTTTCTTAAAGGACTAAAACCACAAATAAACAGAGCGCCAATTCAGCAAATGGTTGTCGACGATCCGACAATAAGTACGCGAACCATAGCACGCTCCCAACAAGTTAGTCAGACAACAGTTTGTAAGGTTCTAAAATCGGCTCACTTTCATCCTTACAAAGTAGTTCTGACT
>NW_011955463.1:0-1151 GCF_000949405.1 Vollenhovia emeryi | reverse complement strand
CTATTCCTCGCCGAACACCGCCTCGAGCGGGGCCGCTAGGCCGGTCACCTCACCGCGCGCTTACATTCGCCAGTAGGTTGGGCTAATACGGCGATTTTTAAAATTTCGTATCTCGATAACTATTCGTCCAAGCGCAAAATAGTACAATACTTTTCTGTTTGTCTTAGTCCCCTCTACCTTCCCATGACCGGACGTCAAAGTCTTGCGTAGCACCCTGTATATATATATGTATATATAGTTGATATCCTTGGAAAAGGATACATGTATCGTATATCTGTATGCAAATATGTATTATACATATTTACGTTCAGATCTATAATGGATTAGATACGTGAAAGATAACTGCTTTGCATGTAGTGTACACATGTATGTCCAATACATGTATGTGTTAGATTTATTGGCTTATACATTGCAGCTAGATCGTACGTTCATACGGCCGAGCTGAACACGAGATCTGAAGGACAGACATAATTCGTCTGTAATGTTGTCTCTCTCTTTCACGTGCAAAAAGTAGGGGAAGGGAAATCATGTGTGAAGACATGAAAGCGCCTCGCCGTCCGTCTCTTCGCTGCTTTCTATTCTCCTACTAACTCACGCATTAGAGAGACGCCATTACAGTCTCTACTGCTGTCTCTGTCTAATCGTAAAACCTCTTACGGGGTGCGCGGTCTATATGTAGCTAAGTCTGTGCTTATGGCTTGCGCAGGATGGTAAAGTAGAACACGGAATTAAAAATGGTAAATTACCGACATTTTTAGTTCCGTGTCTTACAATTAGATGGCGCACACCCGTCAGAATTCGCCGAGCGCTGGGGGATCCTCTTAAAGTATCTGCGTTTGTATTTCTTTTTCCTGATTTATGGATGATCTCATAGTCGTATTCGGTAATTATTTAGATTAACACACCCACCTCCAATAACCTTGGGCTTGACATATATTATAGAGGTCACCCTCCTGAGTAACCCTCAGAAGGATTTAGCCGGCGCTCGTTGTTTATTAAAAAGTTATTAAAAAAACAATGTCAACCAATTATATGTAATTTTTAGACACAAATATTAAAAATTTTGAAAAATGTTTTAAACAAAAGTTGTAGATCTCTTTGAAATATACATTTTATGTTCTATTCATTTTTACTGTGCGAGTATTAGTTTT
>NW_011955462.1:0-1150 GCF_000949405.1 Vollenhovia emeryi | reverse complement strand
TATATATTTACTTTTTAATCTTCTATAACCTAATTTTTCATATTTAAAAAAGATATAAATATATAACGTAAAACGAGCAAACTTATGTATAAGACCGGTTATTCCAACCTTTTGGTAAATTACCTAAATCATATACATGTCTTTGTTTTTCCTTCAAATTAGACAAAGATAGACATATAATTTACCTGTTAGTTAGCTAAAAGGTTGGAAAAATCGGTTCATAATCTTTGGATAAAATTAACCATAAATTTAAAAAATGTTTCATTAAATTTTTTTATTATAAAACGGTTTTTAATTTAAACTAAGAAGATATTGTGATAAAAGTTAGGGCTAAAAAATTAAATAAAACTTATAAAATACAAATGCATAAGTGTATGACTTCAAAGTTATATAGTATTGTAGAGGATTATATTAATACAGAATGTCCTAGACCCAAGGAGAACACAAGTCAAAATGATGTCAAAATGACATCTTTCAAACGTCATAGTTGTATCAGTCATGATGACGTCATTATGGTTCTTGGCAAATACGGTTTTGTGACGTCATAAAGACGTCAAAATGAGGTTTTCTTGACTTACTTATCTCGTGACTTCTTTTCTACGTAGTATATAAATTAATAATATATTTGTATTTAGGGTTATCTTAAAAATAATGTTTTTTAATGATTTATTAGGTATATTTAAAAAACACGAATTAATACATTTTTTCAGAGAAAATGAGAGAATTAACGTTCCTTTTTCAATAATGTGTGTACGCAGGCACGTACGCACATATTGTTGAAAAAGGAATGTTAATTCTCTTATATTCTCTGAAAAAAATATATTAATTAGTGTTTTTTAAACATAATATATCATTAAAAACAAATTATGTATACCCTGTATACATATATGTATATACAGGGTCAGACTCGTTAGTAGTCAAACTAAAAATTACGGTAGATTGAGTTAAACTAAGAACAAAAGTCATTCCTGGTAACACAATCTGACAGTTCAGATACGACCCGCAGAAGTGCGCAAGAAGCAGCCCAAAATTGCGACAGAAGTGCATAATATCTGGTATTGACAAGTACTTGCTTACTATTGCAGCAATCTGCTGTAAGAAGCTACTGTAAAATTTTATACTATTTGTTAAAAGTAGACATGCAGCAGAA
>NW_011955461.1:0-1150 GCF_000949405.1 Vollenhovia emeryi | reverse complement strand
TGTTTTCGTCTGTTATTGACGTGCTCGGGCGTCCGGCACGCTCTTCGTCGTTCACATCTTCTCGGCCCTCTGAGAACATTTTGTACCGCCGATAAACGTTGCTTTGGTTCAAGGTAGCTTCACCATATGCCACAGTCAACATTCGGAATGTGTCCGCGCACTTAATTTTGTTTTTCACACAAAATTTGATACATATTCTTTGATCCATTTCTTGGAATAGGCAAAAATCGAAGACGAGCCAAAACACGTCCAAGCAAAATAGCTGTCAAAAATTAACTGAACATTCAAAATGGCCGAACTTGTCAGCATGAGTGAGGGACATGAGTACCAACATAACGCTACAAAAAAATCGAAAATCGAATATACGTAGCCCGCGGAAATTCAAAATTCGCGATACTTTTTGAACAGACCTCGTATAATATCTTGATAACATATTCAATTCTTTAACACAGTTTTCATAACTGATATTTATAGTGATAAAAAAGAATGCACGACATTCAATCGTTGGAACTTTTTTGTAAATAGATATGCCGAAAAGGAAAAGATACGAAAATTTAAGTCGGTCTCAACAATGGCGCCGGTGAAAAAAAACAGATCGTACAGATCATAACGTAGAAATTGAAATTGCTAAAGAAAAGTCGAATGACAATATTTTTATTGTTGAAAATAATAAATATTTGAATAACGATGTACAGGGTGTTTCGTCAACATACAGCTCATTATGGTGGGTTGCCTGCTGCTAGCGCCTGCCAAGTCGGTAATATAGTCGGTAATACAGTCACTTTTTCAAAGATGTATATTAGCTGTCACGCTATCAATGAGTTTGCGTAATAAGCTGCTAGAAGCCAGGAAACATATTTACAAAGGATTATAAAATATAATGTAGAACATTAGAACGCACAATAGACACAATTTAGATAAACTGTTATAGTAGTCGTAATTATGTAAGTGTGTATTAATTAATTTATCCTGCAAAGCGTTTAGGTATTAAAATTAAATAAAATTGCAAAATAAAGAATTTGACATAAAAAAAAAGTATATATTTAAAAGAGTACTTGCAAGGTTGTAAAATTAAAATGATTGATTAATATTAACATAATTTATTTACAGAATATATTTACAAAATGTGTTCGAAGTAACCTCCATTATT
>NW_011955460.1:0-1150 GCF_000949405.1 Vollenhovia emeryi | reverse complement strand
TCACGTACAAAAGTTTATACGTTTCCTAAGAATATATACAGAGAAATTAACATCCTGTGTCGTCAATTATCGACCCTCACCTCTCATCGTAGGATTCAGAGTTCCACAATTGGTGACCCCGACTATTTTGACACGCAACGTGAGCCCTCTCACTGAATCTCTAACGGAAATTGGAAAATACCTTTCCGCCATAACCGTCAACACGACTGCTACCTCTTCGCTTACGTTAACGATGAGTATAGTACATTCGCCTAAAGGCCGAGATGACGAATCGGATGAAAAGCACACGGCAGCTGGTCAAAGTCAGGCTGTGAACATTCCCCTCATTGACCTGCAAAGTGAGACTGACGAAATTGCGCCGCACAACCAAGGGATCATGGACATTCGTAGCGTCAAGCTTCCACCCTTCTGGACCGAGGAACCTGCTCTGTGGTTTGTGCAGGCCGACGCACAATTTCACACGCACCGCATAACTTCTGACGCAACCAGATACTTCATCGTCGTCGCCAAACTAAACACCAACACTCTCCGTCAAGTATCAGATCTGATTCACACACCACCAAACACAGATAAGTATGGCAGTCTCAAAAGTACTCTTATCGAGCGTTTTTCTGACTCCAGGCACAAACGACTAACAAAGCTGCTTACTGAGATGGAACTAGGCGACAAAAACCCTCTCAGCTGCTTCGCGAAATGAAAACCCTTGCTGGTGATAACATCTCAGCTGAAGCTCTACGCACTCTATGGATGCAGCGTATGCCAACAAGCATTCGCTGTGCTCTCTCTGCCAGCGAAGATGTTGAGCTCACTAAATTGGCCACAATCGCCGACCGAATGCTCGAAGCCGCAGCACCCTCTCCTCATCAAACCTATGCTGTCGAGGCAATACGCAGCACCATCACCACAGGATCTACGGACATAGACGCTCGTATGATTGCGCTAGAAAAAACCGTTGCTGAGCTTGCATCGCTTCTCAAAGAAAAAACTCTACTCAGAGACAACAACCCTCTACAAGCACAACGATCGCGCTGACGCTCAAACATCCCAAGAAAGGAAGTTGACATCTGCTATTTTCATCGACGTTTTGGTCCCTCTGCCAAAAAGTGCGAGGCACCATGCGCATTTGCCAAACCTACTGCAATTCAGTGTT
>NW_011955459.1:0-1150 GCF_000949405.1 Vollenhovia emeryi | reverse complement strand
TTCGCATTTAATGCGAATTTTAATGCACATTTAGAGCGCATTATACGTGCATTGGCGCTCCTTGGGAAGTTTCAGAATGAGAAAAAAATGTTCCTACCCGCATTGCCTGACAGGCTCGGCAGCGAACCACAAACACAATGTGGCCCATCTAAAGAAAAAAGCTTTATTTTGTGTCCCAAAGGTATGTATTCTATAGAGTAGAATTAATCTTATGCTCATATATTAACAATCAGGTGAATAATCCGACACGACTGCATGGTTACAGGAAAAATCCTTTATTTTCTCACTACGTTTCGGCCATTGGTTTTGGCCCTCTTCAAGTGTACAAATCAGCGTATGACATGTGGTTAGATGCCATTAGGACCGATTAGACAATGACAAGTCGCATCTCTCGATGTTCATGGTTGCCGTGTAGGTACAGAACTGTTCTGTATAAATATTGTTACTGTATACCCAAAATATATGTTTTTCCTAACCTCTCGTACTGTATCATTAATATAACCACGAACCTTCATGCATATGACAACCATGTGTCACGTACGAATGCGAATGGAGTTAGTTGATGACAGCGCTCCCAGTGTTGCTTTTCAGAACGTCTGGCGGGCACAATCGTCGGCCCATTCTGATTACGGGCAGTTCGGTCTCCTTATACATTCTCCATGACTGCTAGCTACGAAATTAATATGTAATGAACATAGGAACAACAGCGCCACCATGGTCCTTACCCAAGAACTAAAATATCATGACGCCATACAACAGATTGCCAGAGTCAAAGTGTTTGACAGCTATGTAGAAAAGCGCATTTTAGAAAAATTAACATGTGAAACCTGTTTTATATTGTTAAATGAGTGCGATAAAGTGCACTCAGATTTCATTAAAAGAAAAAGTTCACATTTTTTACGTTTCCCAAGAACTGATACATACATAATAGCTATATTTGTGGAGAAAGTATTTAATCTATATAGAATAAGGAATGAGTTGCAATCAAAAAATGCATACAAAAAAATTACTAATTACGTTTTACGTAATTTACCTCTTCATAATATTTTTATTAATTTTGATTCTCATATTCGCGATAGATTTTCTTGAAAATCACAAATATGAATTAATAAAATCAATTATTCAATTATATTTAACTGTATGTATGTAA
>NW_011955458.1:0-1150 GCF_000949405.1 Vollenhovia emeryi | reverse complement strand
AAAGATATAATTTTGGTGCTATGTGTATTTTGTGGAAAATTAAGTTGTTTAATCTGTCAGTCCGCGCGTCGCGCTGTTAAGTGTTTTACACCAATGAAGAATTTTGTTACTCGTAAAGGTATGGTACTGAAATAATTTTTGCATGGTATGCTGTTAATGTAAATCAAGATGCTGGTATGTATCATTCTGTGCATCGTTTTATGTAATTCTATTGCTCTAATAATTCGTTTCTGTACATCTCCGTGAGCTCATATTATCTGTCGCATGATAAACTGCATCCCTTAGTCATAAAGAGTCGGGAAACTTTTCGTTCACGACTGTACGTGTCGATCATTATCGATCCAGTGTGCCGCGGGTAAATCAGGGATTAGATCTTTTAGTACTTGGCGCTTTCGTCGCGACGTGTTTCGATACGTAGTATTGCCGCGTGGTGTCCCAGGACCAGTGTGCTTTTGTTTTGATCGCGTGATCAGCTGTGACGTCATTTATTGTGCGATCACGGTGCAAGTAACTTCGTGTTTACTTACTGTCGTATCGTACGATAATTGAGTGTTGCGTAGTATTCTGTTTTGTTTGTAGTTTGTATGGTAAATGTGCATAAAAAGACCCCACCTTCCGATGACTTTGATCTTGACATATGTTGTCAAGGTCACCCTCCTGAGTAACTCTTAGAAGTTTTTAGCCGGCGGTCGTTATTCGTTAGAAAGTTATTAACAAAAAAAGTTTGGAATTGGTAATTCTTCAGTATAGCTGCTCCACCTCCAAAATCAATCAAATTGGTCTCATTCGACGCGTTTTTCAACGAGAAACAACTTTTTCCTCAGACAAAATCGTTGCTCTGCCCTGCGAAGCGAGATATTAATTGTTAAAGTTGACAACTTTTAGAGTTAGGAAATCTGTCATACCGACGAAATGTAGCGACACAACATGAGTTTTTGACTTTCCACGTGAAGCGAGGGTAATTGTGCATAAAAGCGACTTCCTCTCCGATTCGCTTGATTTTTAAATATGTTGTTGGGGATGTCTTCCCGAGTCATTTCATATATATATATATATATATATATATATATATATATATATATATAAGGGCCGGACGCAAATAGTTTCGGAGAGGTACAACTTCGGAAACACGGACCCAGCCCCAATGACC
>NW_011955457.1:0-1150 GCF_000949405.1 Vollenhovia emeryi | reverse complement strand
TTGACAATCTTATGCGGGCCGGTGTAAGGTCGCTGTAAAGATTTTTTTGTTCCCCCTACACGAAGAAAAACGTGCGTGCATGTATATAGATCTTTGAAAACGAACGCTCGTCTCTTATGTCTATGCTCTACCGGAACTGGTTTAACTTTGCGCATGTACTCGCGAAATTCTTCGATAAAGACATGAGGGTTAGGTCTGAAATCATCCGGGAGCACAAATTCGCCGGGAACGCGTAACGTCGTTCCAAAAACAAATTCTGCGGGCGATGCGCCGGTGTCTAGACGGACATGAGTGCGTAATCCTAAAAGTATAGTCGACAAGACTCGCGTCCAGTTGCCATCCGCATGACACATAATTGCAGCTTTAAAACTGCGATGCCACCGCTCAATCATGCCATTTGCGGCCGGGTGATACGCTGTGGTGCGGATACGTTGACAACCAATGAGCTGTAGCAGCGCAGTGAAGAGCTGGGATTCGAATTGGCTACCCTGATCAGTGGTCAAGGTTTGGGGCGCTCCGAAGTTTGAAATCCAATTATCGTAAAATACTTGTGCAATTGTAGGTGCTTCGATATCTTTTACTGGGGTGGCAACTGGCCATCGCGAAAATCGATCTATGATCGTCACGCAGTATCTTTGCCCGTTTGATTCGGGCAGGGGACCAACTATATCCATATGAACGTGCTCAAATCTGCCGTCTGGCGCGACGAATTTGTCGGGATTTAATTGAACATGTCGCGAAATTTTAGACTGCTGACAATCTGTACAGGTTTTGCACCATTTCGCTATGTCGCGATGCATGTTAGGCCATACGTAACGCTGGCGTATAACACGATCGGTGACTTTTGGTCCCGGGTGAGCCACGTCATGAAACATATGAAAAACGCGATTTCGCAGCGACGTTGGTATATATGGACGGATTGCCTCTCCGGTCATCTCACAATAGAGTGTGGTGTGCGTTGGACCCCATTGAATTTTTTTTAAGGTAAGTGGAAAATCCGGCGTTTCGCGAACGAGTTTCAGTTCCTCGTCGAGTTCTTGCTGCTTTGCGAGCTCGTTTAATTCGATTTCTACAGGCAGACGAATAGTTTCAACTCGAGAGAGGGAGTCAGCAACCACATTGTCGCACCCCGAAAGGTGTTCTATACGCG
>NW_011955456.1:0-1150 GCF_000949405.1 Vollenhovia emeryi | reverse complement strand
ATTGGGGCTGGGTCCGTGTTTCCGAAGTTTTACCTTTTTAGATTTCAATTTGTTATATCTCCTAAACCAATGCCGTCCCCCACTTGATTTTTGCGGGGAATTACTCAGAAAACTCTCCCCTACAACATATCTAAGTGCCGAGGACATCGGTGAGGTGTGACCTTTTATGCATATTTACCCAAAAAACTATGAACTGTTTATTACAACGGACCTACAACAGTGGTACGAGTCGCGCGTAATCGGTCCGACTCTAGCTGAACTCGAAGAGTTTCAGGAGCGTGATAGCGGGTGGGCGCTGTCGCGTATATAGACATGCCAGAAGTGGTGAAACAAAAGAAAGCAGTGATCAACGTACGATCAACAGACAATGCGTGTTTCGCGTGGTCAGTAGTCGCTGCTCTCTTTCCGGTTGAAAGATACACCGACCGCAAATCGTCGTATCCGCATTACAGTGATGTGTTAAACTTGCGAGACGTTCCAATGCCGATGACGTTAAGTGGTATTAAAATGTTTGAACAATTGAACAGTATTTCCATCAATGTGTACAGCATCGATGAAAAGAATAATTGTGAACGCGCAATCGTACCGCTACGAGTTGCTGACGAGAAGAAGGAGAAGCACGTGAACCTATTATACCTGCAAGATCAGGGGGGTGCCGAAGTGGGCCACTTCGTCTGGATAAAGAATTTATCTCGCCTCGTCAGTTCTCAGCTCAGTAAGCACAAGGAGAAGAAATACATTTGCGATCGGTGAGTATCGACAAGATTTGTGAAACTTATTTTATTTGAAAAATATATACAGGGTGTCAGATTCGATATGGCCGACCCCAAAGATTATAGTAGATTGGGTTAAACTGAGAAGAAAAGTTATATAAAATTTTACAAAATCCGTAATTATTATTGCCTAATTAAGAAAAACGTCTGAGCCAATAAGTGCACGGAGGAGCGGAAGGCCGGACTCGGCAGACATGCAAAATGGTGTGTTTGTTGACAAAAACTTTTTCGGCACGGTGTCATATGTCGCGCGTTCTCTCGCTGCGCGCCGTTCGCCCGCTCACCGCTCCCCGCTCGCCCTCGTCTCTCATCGATCGATGCGTGACTCCACCTCTCGCTATCGATTTTTGAGAGATGTCAACAAACACACCATTTTG
>NW_011955455.1:0-1149 GCF_000949405.1 Vollenhovia emeryi | reverse complement strand
CATTATTTTTTGTAATGCCTCATTCCTTTCATATCTGTCGTATGCATCATGAAAGATTTGGTCCATATTGTCATCAAGTACTGAAATTACAAATTTTTTTCGGTATTTGCCTAGGTTAATGATTGAAACTAAGTAATACTTAATCCTTTGGTTTTTTGAGATTAAAAAAAAGAAAATAATTTATGTTATGTTGAAAAAACTTACATTTTTTTAAATCTTCGTTTTCTTGATTCATGATGTTTTCTTCGTCCATTTGATAGTCAATTTTATTTATTTGTGAATATAGCAGCATAATTTATTTCAAGATACACGTTACACAGTGTGAAATGATTCCTTGATCGACGTAGAAATGAATTCCGTTCGATGTCAATTCGACGGGGTGGATTTCTATTCGACGTCGTTTCGTTGTCGATAGACAAATCATTTCTCAATGGGTACCGGGTTTCTTTATATAAAATAAGTACCTTTATCGTGTAATTAATCAAATTAGCTATCAAAAGAATTGGAACAATTTAAAAAATGTTAGTTATCTTATGATAACATCAATAATTTTTTTTTAGAATCTTTAAAAACCCTGAAGAATCAGAATTACCAAATTTTAATCAATAATCTAGGCAAATTAAAAAATTTTTTTTTAAATTTCAGTACTTGATAATATGGATCAAATTTTGCATGATGCGTACGAGAAATTTCAAATTATACAAGCTTTTAAAAATTAATGCCCATAACCCGAAAAATATACGAGCTAAGCGCATCCGTCGTGAACACGAAAAAAATATGGATTTCTCCCGCTAAAAGAAAAATTAAATATCTAGAAGGAAATGAGAATGCTCCTCCTCGATGGCGTCAACGACGGAGGTGGTGGATATGCAAGGCTAAATTTTTATTAACTTTCTCTTATGAATCTCTTTATTTAAAGGTGAGATTGTATGCTGCATGCTAGTATGTTTGTGTGCGTATGCCCGCGTCCCCCTCACCCATCTCTCACTCTATCTCTCTCTCTCTCTCTCTCTCATTCTCTCTCTCGCTCTCTCACTCTCTCTACTTAACTCATTCTCTAGCTCGTGTATGCAGGTATGTGTCTCACTTTCTCGTACATATAGATGTGCGTGTATTCTTTTTTCAAAGGTGAGATTGGATGCTGCATGA
>NW_011955454.1:0-1149 GCF_000949405.1 Vollenhovia emeryi | reverse complement strand
GAGGGCGAGGGGTAGCGAGCGAGCGGGCGAGAGAGAGCCGAGCAAGCGAGCGAGAGACGGTCGAGCGAGCGAGCGAGGGCGTGCGAGAGAGCGAGGGTGGAGCGGAGAGAGGTGGAACGCGAGCGACTAGCGAGGATGAAGTGTAAAGGTTTGGGTACGTTCCTGAAAAACGCCGGATTTGTGAGAGGTTTGGGCATGTTCCTACAAAAAAACGCCTTGTAATCCCCGAGGGGAAACAATAAATGCATATATATAATATTATCAAGTTAAGATAAGCTGAGGCACACTATTGTAACGTTATATTTTGGTGAGCAAGTCAAGTTGAAAAGTCCTGTACTTTTTCTTCCAACAAATCGAGATTATTCCAAATTGTTGTGAAGGCTCCCGAAAAGAAAAATATAAAGGAAGGAGAGAATGCCAATGTGAGCCATAAAATGAACAGAACTCGGTTCTCACAATATAAATTCCTCAATTTCTATTTAATATACGATTCTTAATTTCTTGACCATAATCTTTGCATTTCGGTTTTTCCTTCTCGTTTCGGGGTTCTTTATAACTTCCAGACGACAACCCTTTACATTGAATTTTCTTGTGATACTTTAAACTTGTGTAGTGTCGTTTCGTACAGTTGAGACTCTAGTTATTTTAAGTTGCATGATATAATCACCGATGAACCTATAAGTTTTAATTGTTACACGTACGATTTTAATTTGTATTATGCGCCTTGAATGTTTACGTTTACGGTTAAGTTGACACACTGGACTAAGTTTTATCCTGTCACGTTTACCACCCTTTATTATTAAGTTTGACTCTTTCCGATAATGCTGTGTCACAGTCATTTTAACATCGTCGTCACGGACTCCACCCTCGGTCGAGTTAATCAGTCCTCTTTATGTCGGGCACCATTTAGAGATTCGCTGATTGACAAAATTAGAGGATTGACTTCGATGCTGTGCCGATCTATATTTTCGATTGAGCGAGGTAACTGTTTGATTTTGTTGCTCCCAGCTATATACTATACAGGGTGTTAATTAAATAGCGCCCACTAATAGTATAGCGTTATTCCTGACTAAAAATTGAGTCGAAAAGTCCTGAACCATTTTTTTCTATAATGCTCAACGAAGCAGTACATATCGAGTAAAGCTAATT
>NW_011955453.1:0-1149 GCF_000949405.1 Vollenhovia emeryi | reverse complement strand
CCAGACCTCGTATATTTCAGTAGACGAGTTAGACAGATGAGTCAGGCAAGAACTGACAATCAATCGCTCTGACTTTGTCTCGCCAACGAGCAAACTGCGGCGACAGGCACGAAGCGAGCTAGCGATTTTATATCGCAGAGCTCGTGTCCCCTTCCACTCCCTCCCCGTCGGCTTCATCTCGCTTTTGGCACTCATTTTTACGTATACGGAAAGAACAGGATTTCAAGACGTTGCACAATTTCAGGCGTCCAATGTATCAACACATAAAAAATTAAAAGCATACAATAAGAGACTATAAATATAAAAAATATGTAAGAGTATAAAGATATATTTAAGAATATATAAAATATGTTTTTATTACACGTGGGTAAGAAAAATTAATTTTAATATATTTTCCAATAAGTGAAAAATTTTACATCGATTACACAGGTCTACAAGGTTTTGTTGTTGGGCAGCTGGGGGTCGTTTCCCAAGTAATTTTCTGCGTAGAATCCGAATCCGAGGTCAGAATTGGCCCATCACGTCAGGATTTTGAGATATTTGAGGTTACATACTCGAAAAATGGCTTTTTGGGCTACTTTTGAGGTTATGTACAGGACGCACAAAATTTTTTAGCTCTTTTCTTTTAATTGCATCATTTAGTTCTACTCTTTCCCTTCAAAATGAGCTGTCGAATGGTCATCTACGATTTTTCCTTGCAAAGTTACGGCCATTTTAAGATAACATGATGAATTCCAAACCCTGCGCCGTTATAGCCCAACAACCTCATGAGCATTCACATTAAACCTGTAAACTTTGAACTATAAACCCGAAAACCTGGGCTGAAAACTGTATACATATATGGGTTTGATGGAGAATCTGAAATCAGATTTTGAAAATTCAAGATGGCGGGTACAATATGGTGTACAAAAATTTTAATTTCGCTCAAATTTGAACTGAGAATTGAAAACATGGATTTTTGGGATCGCTGATCTGGAATCTGATTTCAGATCGACCTTAAACCTAAGGTAACGTAATAGCTCTAAATTTATGTGCCCGGGAGAAAGGGTGTTCTATCAACCCCAAAACGTTCTTAATCAATCGTTCTCACGACTCTGCATTCGATGAATTTTTACCGGCACTACTCATCATCAGCCCTTTTCACGGCAA
>NW_011955452.1:0-1149 GCF_000949405.1 Vollenhovia emeryi | reverse complement strand
GGGGTGCAGATATTGTATTTAGAGAAACATAAGTTTTCGTACTTGCTATTAGGCAGATTCACTCAGGATGCATTAGAAAACTTGTTCTCAGCAGTACGCAACAAAAACGCAGTACCTGATGCACGGGAATTCAAGCAAGCATTAAGGCCTATTTGTTTATCGCAATTTCAAACAGACGTTCGTCGTTCCAATTATTCGGCAAATGACGCTGATTACATTATTGAATATTGTAACGACATAAGAAAGTTAGAGGTGAAAAGTAAGGAAAATCTATGTCTCGATAATATTGATGAGGAATTATGGGATGAACCATTATATTCGCCATTAATTGGAAACGAAGATAGCCTTAATGATGTAACGCAAAACTCTCTATACCACTTAATAGGTGCCTTACTATGTAAAATAAAAAAAATTTCAAACATTGCGATAAATGTTTCAACGTTCTTCTTGCAGATTGTCACGATGCTAATAATAACCTAAGTTATTACACAACATTACGACAGTTAAGAATAACGTTTTACTTTTTCCAACCACTGATGTATTTAATATTATGTATAAGTGCGAGTTATCATTTCGAAAAAACGAGACAAAAATACTGTCAAATTTATTACCAGCTACCGAATTTGTTGATACATTTTTAAGCAATAATCCAACATTATCGATTCCGTCGTGCCATAATATAATGACTAAATTGATTAAAACTTTTGTTACAGCACGAATTCACTTTTCTTTAAAAAAAAACCATCTTAACGAGGCAAATGCCAACAATAGTCGTAGCGTTGCCATGAAATTATCTGTAACAAATGTTAGGTGTTATACTAATAAAAAAAGTAACAAACATTTATTGTTTTTCCTTATTTACACAATGTATTCATATACATATAGACGTTTTGAAAGAACCGCGTGTGGTTGGAATAAAAATGGCGGACCATTGCGGTACTTTATCTATCTAGTGACTTTAGCGTGGCCGAGTTTTAGAGCCATTTACCAGTTCAGAGGCCACACTAAATCCCCCCCACTCTTCGTTAGCGCCACAATTTAAATCTTGAGATTTAGTAAAATTATTAATTAAATAAAGAAAGGGAAATCAAATGATTTAAATAATAATAACAACATTGAGTTATATATACATATGGGTCATTCTCCGTC
>NW_011955451.1:0-1149 GCF_000949405.1 Vollenhovia emeryi | reverse complement strand
GCAGTAGATTAATTGTGTAATAGAGCTATTGTATGCATTAAAACACATTTAGTTCAACATTCGCAGTTTTATTTTTAATTTTCTGAAAATGTATATTTATATAATAGGGCCCAGTGTATAATGGCACCACATTTCAATTGTCCTATATACTACCTTGACGCCGAAATCGTTGCGCATGCGCGTCCAGCCTATCCAACTTTCCATCACTGGGGCCCCGTGCCGCCGAGCCCCGCCTCGGAATACTTCCGAGCGGCCCCGACGACACGTCCTCCCAACCTCTCGACCCCGAGCCCCGACCCGGAAATAAGTTCCGGCGGCCCCGGAGTCACGCCTCGTTGTGCCTACCATGCGTACACAGTACGCCCCAATGTTCCCACCCAAAGGCACAACGGGGCCTCCCACTCCTGCCCGCCCACCCGGTGACCCGCGCCACGCACAGTTATGCCACCAGGGTCGAGCCCTCCCACCCCGCCGAGACGGGACCACGTCCCGCCCAGCGAGGCGGAAGCTCCGCCAATGCCGGTGCGCTCCCCGCCCGGCCCCATGCCAGACCGCTCGTCCCGAAAGGGACGACGGCCCCAGACACGGGGTGACAGCCGGTTCGCGCCCCGACGGCGGATGTCGGCCGACGAGCTGTCGGCGCGACCCTCCAGACCCTCCGAGGCCCTGCCTGGGAAGCGTCCCAGTGGCCCCCGGAGAGGTCTTCCAGGTAGCAGGCCCTGCCTCGGAAACGTCCGAGCGGCCCCACTACCCGTCTAAACGAAGCTGTGGGTCCGCGGTGCCCTTCCGGACAAGTGTCCATGGGACACCGCTTCCCCACCCGTCCCGGCCGGTGTTCGGCCTGGCCATACACACTGGCCAAGTGGGCTCTTAGTCGGCGAGCCCTCCGGAAAACCTCCGGAGTGCCCGCCTTAAGCCCCCTCACCACGACAAGGTGGCCCACACGAGGGGGTGCATCTCAGGAGAGATCGATAGTGCAACCCCGGCAGAATGCCGGGGATGACACCCGCAAATTAGCCGCCGAAGCAGCACCCTCTTGGTCGTCGCTGCTCGCCCAGCGACTAGTGACCTATGTCACTTGGCGACCTACGTCGCCCCGTATAAAGCCATCCTCCGTTCTATTATATTATAGTGAGATGAGGTGGAATC
>NW_011955450.1:0-1149 GCF_000949405.1 Vollenhovia emeryi | reverse complement strand
GGACATTGGCTACGTAGTTCAATGTCCACGTTTTCAATGTCCACAGAGGGCGTATCGCATTCGCCAATCACGAAAAACGGGGTCGTGACATCTCTCAGGCTTCTCTCTGGTTGTATACAACACGAAACTATGGCAACGCCGGCTACTCGTATTCGCGATAAAAACGGCCAGTTTTCTACGAAACGAAAAATAAAGTGGAAAGAAAATTTGAGTATAGCATGTAAGAGACGAAAAGTGCAAAACGAAGATCTCTCCGATTGTATCATCGAAGGCCGTCGTATTGTTGGCGCCGATAGTGAGATTAGGTGCGGTCCGCGCTGTTGCCAAGTTTTGATGGCCGACTAACCAGAGAGCTGCTCTATTAGCTACATTTCGTTTGCTTTAATATTGAATATCTTTTTATTGTAATGGTAAACTAACGTTTTTTTAAATCACTTGTAATAGTTTAATTTAATTGATAAGATCTTCTGTTTTCCAAACGTCAATCTTTTTTAAAATACTCGTAAAATCTCGTGAATTACAATTGTGCACATGTCGTTCATATACTCTAATGTCAAATTGACCAACTTTGAACGCTTATATTTCCGTAATTACGTGGTAAAAATTCGTGAATTAATTCCTGATTACGTAAGTATAATGCTCTATAGAATAACATAGTTTCATGCCAATAAAAAATCTTTGTTTTCGCTAATGCTCTAGCTACCTTAAATAATTCCTCGTTGTAAAATTTAAGTGTAGGATTTGAATGTGTATTCAGGCCCCCCAAAATTTTTGAACCAGGCCCCGCAAAAGGTCACGCCGGCCCTGTTTTTATCTGTATGAACAGAAGTTACGTAACGTTTAAATAAAACATCGCTTTGCGTGTGGGTATATTCCGATTATTTAATTGTATGTATATGTATAATAAATGTAAAGATGTATTTCACGTATGCGAAGTATGGTTTTTGCTTTTTTAAGTAGAATTGTAATTTGTGAGATATATTGAAAAAAGAAAAATTGCACATTGAAAACGTCAACATCCTGTTTGTCGCAAAGTAGAACATGCACAAGCTGTAACAGAATTACAAAGTGTGCTCACTAATTGTTATTTAGTATCCTAAATGCGGCTATTTCCGAAATGGTAAATCTAAGAAGGTACACGGAAAAAAA
>NW_011955449.1:0-1149 GCF_000949405.1 Vollenhovia emeryi | reverse complement strand
ACTCGTGCATCCGTTCCCCGAGTCTCTCATCACAAAAGTCCTCTCAGCCCTGCTTCCAACCGCAGCGGTCCAGCGAGCTCTCCTAACGAGAATCGCGAACATTTTTTGGTCCTTCGAGCCGGATTGCGGCGAGGCTCTTGGACGGATTAGCTCAACCTCACGGCGATCACGTGATCGGCGGCGCGCAATGATACGGTCCCACTCATTGATCACGTGATCTCACGATCCTCTCACGTGACTCTCATCGGCCGGCGAGACCCGACAGACACACTCACGCTTGCCGGACATCTCTCTCCCCAAGTTCACCGGGGAGTATGCCGCATGGCCTGCCTTTCGAGATCTCTTCTCAAATCTGATCATCTCAAACGAGCAGCTCACAAACGTGGAGAGACTTCATTATCTCCGCTCGGTGCTCATACACAGTGCATATACACAGTGGCACTTATCGATTATGTGATACCACGGCTCTCTCACGTGTCATCTCACCATGTCGGACGATCATAAAACGGGCAAGGCGGACCGCCCGGTGACTCAGCAACTGGAACTGCGGCCGGGAGATCGCTTATCCTCGAGGACGGCGTCTCCGGTTTGGCTCTCCACGGAACTCGCCCTGAAGGTGCAGATGCAGCTGGGTCGGATCTCTACTCTCAAGGCCATCGCAGAAATTCTCCCGGAGTCCCCTGCAGAGATTTCTATTGAAGAGGTAAATCAGCTCTGGCTTCAAACTGAGGAGACGCACAAGGCGTTTCTCAAAGAAAACACCTACTTCGAGGTCTCATGGTCCTCTGCGCTCACTCATCACGAGCATTTCTCGGGGAACGCTCATCAGGAGAAAACGCTGTGCCACATGCAAGCGCGACGCATCATCGGCGTACTCCGCCACTCACTGACAGCTTCGTCCGCTCAATCAACCTGTGGTTCGTCGGTCACGCCCTCGAACTGAAGAGACGGTGCAGTCGTCGAGACCAGCTCACACGTCCGCTCATCCTGCTCAACTCTACTCGCCACAGCCGTGGCAGCTCATCCACCACTCATCGCTCAGCGCGTCTACTCATTGACGCAGGATCCGAACTCACCTTCGTCACGGAGAATCTCATTCGGCAGCTCAATATCCCTCATCAATACTCAGGTATTGTCGTCACTGGAATT
>NW_011955448.1:0-1149 GCF_000949405.1 Vollenhovia emeryi | reverse complement strand
TACTTAGTGCTTTTTTTTTACCTTTTTTAAAAAGGTATATTATGTACAGTACATACATTCATAGTATGAGTATAGAATATTCGTATAATATCATGTGCTGTCTGGGTAACGAAGTGGGGTCCCCCGGAGGGGCGGAGGAGGAACATACTGTCTCCACGCATATACTTCCACCGTTGTACTGTTCCACTTGGGTTTCGACTTTCCATGTGAAGCGAGATCCACTCCACACCTTACATGGTTTGGGAAAGGTTTGATCTATTGATTATGAAGGGAAGGTTATAAAGCTGAGGTGGAGACCTTGACAAAATATGTCAAGGTCAAGGTCATTTGCGGTAGCTGACCTAATCTAAATATTTACCATATTATACTGTAAAGCAGTTTATTTCATAAAAATTGTGCCTTCTCCAATTTCTTTTAATAAGTAAAAAAAGTTCAGATCTCTTTCTGCAGAAAGTGTGATCTTTTTCGCTCTGTGGGAAGAACTGATTTAAAACGATGTCTGGATTACATAGCGGGTTAGTTCACCTTGACCCGATCTTAAAATATGTTATTGCGTATGTTACGTCACATTTAAGATAACTCGCAATTTACATTGCAGGTCAAAGGCAGATTGCACTTTATATAACATCATTGGTTATATCCCAAGGAGAACAAAAAGTCACAATAACGTCAAAATGATGTCAAAATGATGTCAAAATGATGTCAAAATAAAGTCAAACAGCGGAAGTCTCAATGACATCAAACCGGGAAAAAACATGACTATAATTTGACGTCATTTTGATGTCATTTTGATGTCATTGTGACTAATACAGAGCTGATATACATGCTACGCAAGACTTTGACGTCCAGTCATGGGAAGGTAGAGGGGACTAAGACAAACAGAAAAGTATTGTACTATTTTGCGCTTGGACGAATAGTTATCGAGATACGAAATTTTAAAAATCGCCGTATTAGCCCAACCTACTGGCGAATGTAAGCGCGCGGTGAGGTGACCGGCCTAGCGGCCCCGCTCGAGGCGGTGTTCGGCGAGGAATAGAATGGCGGTGCGGGGCGAGGAGTAGGGAGGCGAGGCGCGCCGCTGCCCGTCCGCCGCTTACGCGACCGCTCGCACGTCTCCCCGCGCGGGGCCGCTAGGCCGGTCACCTCACC
>NW_011955447.1:0-1148 GCF_000949405.1 Vollenhovia emeryi | reverse complement strand
GCTGAATACAAATCCGGTATCAGATTTTCAAAATTCAAAATGGCGGATTAAAGATGGCGGATGGAAAACGTAAAATTCAAATTTACTTGAACGAGTCTCATTACTCGGGGGGTTATGGAGGTCGCTGAATACAAATCCGGTACCAGATTTTCAAAATTCAAAATGGCGGATGGAAAACGTAAAATTCAAATTTACTTGAACGAGTCTTATTATTCGGGGGGTTATGGAAGTCGCTGAATACGAATCCGGTACCAGATTTTCACAATTCAAAATGGCGGATGGAGAAGTTAAAGATTTGCTTTTCTTTGTGAAGATTAAGACCAAACAATCCGTCAGTTCCACGGTATTTATGGTGAGTTCAAACTCTCCGTGCCTTGATATTAGGCTTGTTTTCTATTGCTGCACTGGTGAACTAGTGCAGTAAGCTAGAATGAGAAAAAATATACTTGTCCTACTCTAACTTATTGCACTAGTTCACCAGTGTAGCAACAGAAAACAAGCCTATTGTGCGTGCGTGCGTGCGCGCGCGCGCGCGCGTGTGTGTGTGCGTGTGCGTGTGCGGCGCGTGTGCGTGTGTGTGTGCGTGCGTGCGTGCATGCGCGTTCTTGTTGGTATATTTATTATTACACAATAAATGCTTTGAAAGATATTATTTATTTTTATTATTTTATTATTCACTGCAAAACCACATATTATAAATACATGTAATATCTACCACGTTCAGCTTCCCCAGGACCACGGCGAGGACGTAGTGGTGGATGGTCCCATTTTTATTTTTTTATATTTTTGTTTTTAAATTTTCATCTTCGTTTTTTATAAATTTTTTACTTTTTGTGATTTTTACATTTTTATTATTAAAAAGTGAAAGTATTAAATTTACTTATAGGAAAAAATAATGCTGTCTGTTGCTGATGAAAATTATACATTTTTATAGTAAACAAGCGCATAAAAAATGATCGCGCATCTTAACAAACGATTTAAAGCTGCACCGGCCATTCCCAGTATCCAAAAATGTCACGCATTTATTCCACTTGATGGAAAAAAGTTGATGATAAAAGAATTTTCATCAGCAACAGACAGCATTATTTTTCCGTACAAGTAAATTTAATACTTTCACTTTTTAATAATAAAAATGTAAAAATCACAAA
>NW_011955446.1:0-1148 GCF_000949405.1 Vollenhovia emeryi | reverse complement strand
GGATCATCCCCACTCCAACTGGACAAACGTTCTCAGCTGGCATCAGTGTTTGCATCAGTGTTTGCTGGTTCAGCGGCGCAGTGCGGCGATAACGAACAAGACCCAAATGGCTCCTGCCCACTGGACGCGGCAACGTTACCGCGTTCAGTGGGCAGGAGCCACTCTAGCCATAACGTGTCGATATTATCCTAACCAAAATCCTAACCTCACATTCAACAAGTTCCTTTTTGTCACGTCCCACTAATTGTAAGAACGTTGTTAAATTACACAAAAGAAAGAAGAGAAGATAAAATTATACGTATACATATATATACTATGGCTGATCTTCCAGTAAGTACACGTTCTTATTTTTTTTATGTTCTTTTTATTGTAAGGAAGTAATAATATCGGTACGAGGGGGAAACCGCTAACCAAAATCTTGTACACAATGTCCCAGTGGGCATTACGTACTTTATCTTATTATGTTATTTTACCTTATTTATCTTGTTTTATCTTATTTTATCTTCATAATGCCCCAGCAAGACCTAATGCCCCATCTAATACCCAAAAATTACCTAGTAATGCCCAGTAATGCCGCAAATCTGTACACCACAATGCCCTCAGCGGTTTTCCCCTCGTATATCAGTATTACTATTAATCTATTTTTCAACCGAAGTTCCTTTACGTGTAGCTTATAAATAAAAGTACATAAAATAATAAATTTGTATATCAAAGTTAAAAACTTCTTTATTGTATCGAGACTGTAAATTTCATGTTATCTATTAGATATAGCTTTTTTAACTAATGTCGACGCTTGTTCATCTCTCTCTCTCTATAAAGTATATATTTATATACTATTATTTTATTTTATTTTGGTAATGCTTCAATGTATTTTATTAACGTTGAAAAAAACATATGCATATTTGATAGTACTTCTAATTTGTGCATTTAAAATTGTATATGATAATATGATTTGGAACATAATGCCATAAATTAATGGCCATGAATTAATATAATTTTAATTTTTTCTATTTTCCTTGTACTTAATGGTCCTTTAGATACAGAGTAAATGTTATAAACGCAGACTGAGAAGAAAAGTAGAGAAAGAGAGACAAAAAAAAATTAGACGCAGTGAAGTAAAGAGAATAATAAGTTCGCAAGATCAAAAA
>NW_011955445.1:0-1148 GCF_000949405.1 Vollenhovia emeryi | reverse complement strand
CTGACACCCTGTATATACCTCTTTTAAAAAAAAGGTAAAAAAAGCACCAAGTATAAGCTCCTATTCCACCGAATATATTTTGTTACTCTATCATTTTTGCAAAAGTATATTCTCTATAAAAATATCTTCTCTACAAAACTATCTTCTCTACAAAAGTAATGATACCAACAAATTGCGCCAAATATAACAACGGATATTTATACAAACTAGTTGCTTTAGTATTAGTTTTTGATTAAAAAAATGTTATATTTCTTAAAAAATCAAACTAAAGATTTTATTGGAAAAAATAATGGAGTTAATAATAAAACACCGATGAAAAGAATAGCAACTGTTTAGAAATTTAGAAACTCTGTATCTTGGCTTTCAGGCTTTCGCGGCTGTTGTCTTTTTTAGTCTTCATGGAAACTCTGAATCTCTGTATCTATTCAGGCGAATTAAGGCTTGTGTCCATGACGCTAGTACTTGGTCCAGGTTCTCATTCCGCGAAATATGTAGCCAATCAATGTAGCTGTAAGTTGATTGGCTACGCAATTCTCAAAACTAGAACTTGGACCAAGTACTAGCGTCATGGACACAAGCCTTAATTCGCCTGAATAGATACAGAGTTTCTAAATTTCTCAACAGTTGTTATTTTTTTCATCGGTGTTTTATTATTAACTCCATTATTTTTTCCAATAAAATCTTTAATTTGATTTTTAAGAAATATAACATTTTTTAATCAAAAACTAATACTAAAGCAACTAGTGTGTATAAATATCCGTTGTTATATTTGGCGCAATTTGTTGGTATCATTACTTTTGTAGAGAAGATAGTTTTGTAGAGAAGATATTTTTATAGAGAATATACTTTTGCAAAAATGATAGAGTAACAAAATATATTCGGTGGAATTGGAGCTTATACTTGGTGCTTTTTTTACCTTTTTTTAAAAAAGGTAAGTTTTTTACGTGATATCACACCTTTTGTAGTGTGTAATATCACATAATGTACTCTTACTTGGCACAAAATTCGACATTTTTAGAATAATATTATCACAACCCCGGTGGTCGAGCTGGTACTCTTTACTTGGCACAAAACTCGACATTTTTAGAACTAAAAAAACGATGTTTGCACTGTGGCGAAATAACATACATACACTGAAGTCCAAGCTT
>NW_011955444.1:0-1149 GCF_000949405.1 Vollenhovia emeryi | reverse complement strand
ACGACATTTGTGTCGACTTGTGTCGCTTGCTGGAAAGCACGGACTATGTTTATGTTTCGGGTCGCCCGTTGCTCGCGCTCGCTGCCGCGCTCGCCGCCCGCGCCGCGCTCCCCGCCGGGCCTAGGTTTTTTCCACCACGGTGTATCTCGCGCGTCGCTCCACCTCCCGCTCATCGATCGATTTTCTTAAATACCTTCCGAGTCCGGCCTACCGTCTCCTGCATCCTCATTCGCTCAAACGTGTAAATTAATTCCTCGATAACTATTGTTACTTTGTACCGCGGTACATGATATTTCTCCTTAGTTTAACCCAATCTACCACTATTTTCAAGGTGGCTACTTTTGCATCAGACACCCTGTATACCCGCGCCACTGAATTTTAAGTGCGAGTTCGTAGTCGGCGTGGTAGCCGCCTAGTGGCGGCGTGCCGAACCGATGCAGTGTCGCTGACGCTCGCTCTGGCATTTGCAGAAGCGGCGTCGCGACGCGTGGTGCCCGCGCGCTTGATGTGGCGTGAGTCGCCACATCATTCCTGACGACGATGCAGCGCGACATTAAGTTGGAGCGTAAAAATTGCAAGTTCCAAAACGTAAAAATTCGAAGTTTAAACGCGATATCC
The DNA here is from genome assembly GCF_000949405.1 of Vollenhovia emeryi. Taxonomy (NCBI): domain Eukaryota; kingdom Metazoa; phylum Arthropoda; class Insecta; order Hymenoptera; family Formicidae; genus Vollenhovia; species Vollenhovia emeryi. The sequence goes on along the minus strand of NW_011955444.1, from coordinate 531 downwards.
TATGCCCCGGAATTAAATCTGACGCTTTCTCGCAAGTTTTAAATCGATAGAGTGTCATTCGTGACGACGATGCAGCCCGACTTTAAATTGTCGTGTAAAAATTACAAGTTCCGAAACATAAAAATTCGAAGTTTAAACGCGATATCCTATGCCCCGGCATTAAATCTGACGAGGTCTCGCATGTTTTAATTCGATAGAGTGTCATCCATGACGACGATGCAGCGCGACTTTAAAGTTAGCCCGTAAAAATTACAAGTTCCGAAACGTAAAAATTCGAAGTTTAAACGCGATATCCTATGCCCCGGAATTAAATCTGAAGAGGACTCGCAAGTTTTAAGTCGATAGAGTGTCATTCATGACGACGCTGCAGCGCGACTTTAAGTCGTCGCGTAAAAATTACAAGTTCCGAAACGTAAAAATTCCAAATTGGTAAACCTCCGCGATGAAATTTGTCGATAAAGTCATTTTTGTTCTACCTTGAGATTGACTTTGTCGATAACATAGCATACTATACCGGAGATTTACCAATTT
>NW_011955443.1:0-1148 GCF_000949405.1 Vollenhovia emeryi | reverse complement strand
GCTCTTGCGTGAAGGAGACGACGATATTATTTCTGTACGCATGTTGTATTTCGGTTGCGTTGAAAGTAAATTGTAAGAGCACGAAAGTGAAACGTCTGGCTTTAGGAATTCATTGCCCGCCGTTCTTCTGATCTAACTTGTAAAGCCTGGTGTACAATGTGCTCTTCGCGATGGGAAACGTTCTGTTTTGTGTAATTGATACGCTTAAAAATTTGTCGACAACGTACGATCGTACAGGGCGTAAGGTACAATTTATCCACTAGTACAGCAATGGACAGAACGGTTGCGATACTTTGGTTTTAAATGAGTTTAGGAATGTGCACTTAGATTCAAGATTTCGTTCCAAAATCTTCTTCTCCGCCACTTCGTGACCGTTTCGAGCGTTTCCGATCTATTTCTCGAGTAAAATTCTCCTCGGAGACATCAATGCCTGGACCTCAATTTTACTAGGATTCACATTTTCATAATCTTGATTCCCATCTATACGTCGATGAGTTTCAGGCTGCAGTTGAAGCTTCTATAGAAGTAAGTGGTAGTACCATAGACAGTAAGAATAGACTGCGCGTTCCCTACCTCTCCCGTGTTGAGAACATGCGCAAACTTTAGAAAGAGATAGCTGACAGTTGAGTAGCCGCCTCATCTTTCTCTAATAAGTAGTGGGGGCAACAGAAGAGTAAGGAGAATGATAGAGGGCGACTACTCTAAGCACGCTGTCCCTTTCTAATGTTTGTTCTACTGCTTCAGCCAAACGCGCAGTCTACAGGGTGTCGGATTCGATTTGGACGACTCCAAAGATTACAGTAGATTGGGTCAAGCTGAGAAGAAAAGTTATATACCATTTTGCAAAATTCGTAATTATTATCGCGTAATTAAGAAAAACGTCTGAGCCAATAAGTGCACGGAGGAACTGAAGGCCGGACTCGGCAGACATGCAAAATGGTCTATTATTCTCCTACCACCAGAAAAACTTTTTCGGCGCGTTGTCATATGTCGCGCGTTCGCTCGCTGAGCGCCGTTCGCCCGCTCACCGCTCCCCGCTCGCCCCCGTCTCTCATCGATCGATGCGTGACTCCACCTCTCGCTATCGGATCTTGAGAAATGTCAACAAATACACCATTTTGCATGTCTGCCGAGTCCGGCCTTCCGCT
>NW_011955442.1:0-1148 GCF_000949405.1 Vollenhovia emeryi | reverse complement strand
CCCATCTTTTGGTTTCTAAAATGTCTACTTCTACTCCTATTTCCCTCATGAGATCTTCTACCTTTCCTCTCCTGTTTTCCCCTTCCACTTTCAATCCCCTTACTATTATATTTCTTCTCCTCTCCTCCCTTTCTTTTAGTTCCAACTTTCTTTCTATACTCTTTAATCTATTCTTTAAAATCTCGTCCCCCTCCTTCCCTCCTTTCTCTTCACTACTTTTCCCATTTCCCCCACTTTCTTCCAACTCTATAACCCTTTTCTCTATTTTCTCTATCTCAACTCTTAGTAATTCCCTCTCTTCCCTTCCCTCCTTCATCTGTTCTCTGAATTCCCTTTTTAAGTCCTCCAGCTCCTGCCCCAGTCTCTTCCCCTGATCTCTCACCTCCCTCTTTATATCCAACAGCGCATCCCTGATCTCTTCTAACGTCGTGTCCGTCCCTTTTTTCCTCGGTGGCGATCTTTCCGTTTTGTTACTTTTAAGGAAAATCTGCTCCCAACTATTCTCCAGTTCCTCTCTCTTCCTTTTCGCCAATTCCTCTACCACTCCGATACTTCCTGTTCTCCCCCTTCCTCCCGTGCTCTCAAACCCCTCAGCGCTCTTCTGTCCCTCCTTTTCCTCCTCCATCCTTACGCCGCCTCTTCCGTACTCCGCGATTTTCGCCCTAGCCCGTTGCCTCGCCTAGTTCCCTTCCCCAGCCGCTCGCGCCGCCGTCGTCGCCCGGCCCGTGTGCCTCTCTAGTTACCCTACTACCTTGCTCTCTCTGACTCTTTGTCTACCTGTCAACCGACCTACCTTTCTCTATCCCTTTACCTTCCTCTACTGCCCTTTTCTCAGCCCGCCCTATCTCACTCACACACACACCACTCCACTCTCCACGCACCCTCCACCTGACCCCACACTCTCGTCTCGATCCCTCTGAAATTCTATGAATCTCACGAACGCTACTGACACGTGTCCACTGCTTATCGCGCCGGAAACGGAAGTCCTGTAATAATAATATATACAAGTATATATATTTTCATACATTGTTTATTTTTAGATGACACAGTAAATATGTCAATTGAATTACAAAAACAATTTAGTTTGGAACATCAGAACGACTAGAATGTAGAATACATACATATATACTATATTAATACATATATTG
>NW_011955441.1:0-1148 GCF_000949405.1 Vollenhovia emeryi | reverse complement strand
CGTCCGCGGGGAGGGGGGGCGGCAACGGCCATTCGGGCCTTCCGCCCTGGTACCTCGCGTGCGCGTCGTCTCGCTGTCGCGGCGTATGGGGAGTGCGAGACGGCCGCGTTTGTGACGTCTCGTTACTCTGTGGGTTCCTGCCGCGTTGCGGTGTTGGAACGTTGGATTGGGACGGGGTGGCTGTGCACGCTGCCTCGTCATTTGCGGGCCGCGTTCGCGAGTGGACGCGCGCCCCACCTAGGGCGAGGGGGATCGGTCGGGCCCGACCGCATCACCTTCCCATTGGCGTCGGGCCGCGGGTGACCCGCGGTCCGATGTGGCCTTTTGCCAGGCAGCGGGACGACGGGTGTTCTCGTGTGAGAGGGGAGGTGTCGGTCAGCGCCGGCACACCGCCATTTCGAGCCATCGCGGCCATCTTGGTCGCGTTAGCGACGGTTACCTCGCCCGGCGACAGTTCGCGCGGTGCGATGCGTATTCATGTTATGCGAAGGGGGCGACGTCGGTCTGTACCGGCGTCCGCCATCTCGGGCTTCCGTAGCCATTTCGGTCTCGCGGAGAGCTGATCACTACGCGTTGGGCAGATCACCTGCTGTAAATGCGTTTATGTACTTTGATTGTTGTAACGGAGATAGTGTGTGACGGATTGCTGCCTGTGCTCGCTAATGCAGCGGGTCGGGTATTGAGAGTTGAATAAAGTGTGCGCTTGCTCGGGCTTTTCCCTTGACTCGCAAGGGTTTTTATGCCTCAGCAAGTGGGTGTGTTCTCGCGGAACTGATGTGTTGTAATTGTATATTCCTGTGAGAGACTGCATCCCGCTTCCTTATCTACGAACCTGAGGGGGTAATAGCTATGAGACTTATGCGCGTGCCGAACGTCCGAGGCGTTCTGAGGATTCAAATTCGGGTAGAAAATCATTGCAATAGAGGGATTAAGAGTAACACAGACAAATATCAACTTAAAAGAACAATTATCCCAATTATATCACAATTATACGCTACTAAACGATAGAGTTTGTTCTGTTTTGTTACCAATCTGCCGACAAATTGTGTCAGCAGATTCTGCTCAGTTTCGGCTTCAATCTGTCGCCATGTTACATGAGCAGGATCTGCTCGATTTCTGCCAATCTGTTGTCTAAACGTGTTATCAAG
>NW_011955440.1:0-1148 GCF_000949405.1 Vollenhovia emeryi | reverse complement strand
GACGGACGCCCCCCCCCTCTCTCTCTCTCTCTCTTTCTCGCGCGCGGCGATCACGAGTCGTTGCGACGGCGCGGCGGCGGCAACTCGAGCCGACGCGGCTCGAGGGGGGAGGGGAAGCGGGACGCGGCCGGACGGCTTTCTCAAAATCGTCCCATACGGCGGCCGCGCGCGGATTTTCTCTCGTCGCTCCCGCGTTATAACGGGACGGCGGCGAGGGGAAACGAGGGAGAGCGGCGCGACGGGGCGGGCAGGGCGGGGGGGATACGACTTTTCAAAAATACCACGCAGCGACCAATCGCGGTGCGCGCGTACGCGATTCGGTGCCGCGAGAGCAGGACGCGAGGAGAAGAAACGAAGCCGTTACGCGCGCGAGCGCGCCCCCTCTCTCTCTCTCTCTCTCTCTTTCTCTCTCTCTCCTTCGCTCTCTTACTCGGCCCCGACGCGTACACGCGCGCATGTACGCGAAACACACTCACTCGCTCGCTCGCTTGCGCGCGCGCGCTCGTCCGCACGCACGCACGTACGCACGATCGCCGTTCCGCGTTTACGTCGCAGCCGATCGTGTCACCGCTGGCGGACGCGCGTTCTCCGCCCGAGTCGTCGCTCGCGCTCGCGCACGACTCCAGGACCGGTGTCGGTACGCGACTGTCGCGCGCGCACGCTCCTAAGACGCCGAACAGGACTTACGAACTGCGACGCCGCGGCGGCGGCGGCGGCGACGACGACGAGGGGACCGACCTCGGGCCTCGAGGAACCGCCGGAACGCACGCACGCACGCCCGCAGCTTTAAACTCGTAACGCGAGCGGACGGATGGCTCGACCGACCAACCGACCGACCGACCGACCGACCGACCGGCCGAGGTAACTTAAACTGAACGCCAGCGCGCCTACGGGTAAACGAGATTAAACCTACGTGCCGGCGGAGCCGCGCCGCCGGCCAATCCGCGCCCGGCTTTACGCCGCCCGGCCAATCGCCGGCGAGGCCTAACCTGGCGAACGGTTGTCCCAGGTGCAGCCAGTGAGGCGCCATTGCGCTGGCACGTTACCTGCTCCAAGTATGCGGCGCGCGGCGGGGAGCGGGGCGACAGCGAGGCGCGAGACGACGCGCGACGCACGGCGGGTGGGAGAGAGAGAGAGAGAGAGAGAGA
>NW_011955439.1:0-1148 GCF_000949405.1 Vollenhovia emeryi | reverse complement strand
AATATTACATTACAAGAAAATAAAATATTTTCAACAGTTCGCCAATATCTTGCACTTGACAATTAATAAAAAATAGTGAATTAATTTGTATCATATTCAACATTACGTCACACATGGTTTAAATAAAAAATAGTCCTTTTCAAAGTACAAATAATTAACTTGACTAATGTCACGATGAATATTAAGAAAAATATCTGATATGTATAGTACATTTATGTTATGTAAGTACGAATCAAGTCCTTTTTTTACCTAACACATGAACATGCAAATATAAGAGCTTAATATAAACAAGTTAATCATATTTAAATTTTTGAATCTTCTAATGTACTAATTGTAAGTATTAAAATTTGATATACTAATTATAATTATTTATTGAATGCTTATAAAGAAAGAAAATTTAATTAGATAAGTTATAATTATTTTAAGAGAACAACAAAAACTGATACTAACAATAAGTAAAACGTTTCTGATAAATGCATTGTCATAATATTTCTTATCATATAATAAATGTTCTTGTTTACCTTTATTTTATTGCTTGAATGTTTCTTTTCAATCGCTTTCTTTTCAAAAGTATCTTCATTATTGCTATGTCCTACTGATTTCTTTTCAAGTTTTTCTACAGCTTGTCCCTATTAAAAACGCCTAATTGCATTAAGTCTTGAATATAAGATCTGCCTATAAATATCGGCATAAGTATATCGAAGAACTGCGTCAAATGTTCATTCGATCCAATGAGAATAACTTGAGTTACTTTACGACAAGTGAATGCGAACAAAAGTCATTGAGTGATAGTTTTCAAGCACGGTGTTATGCCTCGAATTCATAATGAGGTAAGGGGAACGGATCAGTAAGCTTAATAAACAATGAAATCATAAGAACCGTGTGGCGACACCGAGCCACCGACAAAAGATCATCGATTGCGCGATCGACTCCTAGAAGCCTGAGCGTGCAACCTACATAAATTCCACGAAAAATTAGCAAGTTCTTGGTCCAACGAGGAGTAACCTCGATCGAGTACCGAGAACCCTGACAGTTTAATCATCGGGCTTAAAACTACGGGAAAGCCCGAGATCAAGGCATTTGCCCATCGCGCGTCATTCGATAGTATATATACGTTTACGCATGAAGCTTTTATCCGTTAAGCCTTT
>NW_011955438.1:0-1148 GCF_000949405.1 Vollenhovia emeryi | reverse complement strand
GCGCTTTTGCACATATTTTTTAAAATGTATTTTAAGTCTTCCGACCCATTCGCGCAGTCAAAGTTCGAAATTATCCTTTTTAAGGACGACCCTATTCAATAGGAAAATTCAAGTACTCTGCGGCACATGTTAAAACTGAGATAGGAGACTGCGCTTTGCACTGTTTTATTTATTTATTTCAAGCCTTCCGAACCGTTCGAGCAGTCAAAATAAAAAATTATCCTTTTTAAGGACTATCTTAGTGTACACATATTTACATAAAATTAAATATCTTAATTTAAGTAAAATAATAGATATTGTTAGACAGGAAATCCCATTTAAAACTGTACGGTCGAATATCTCATAAAGGAGGGGGTTGATGAAAAATGTTTTAGACAAAAGTTGTAAGGGGGTCTGAAAGGGACAAATAATGGTCAAGTCAAGTTTCGAAGAAATCGATTTTTCTAGGTCACATAAAGGTCACCGCTATTTTTTTTAATGGAAATATATAGTATATAATTTCTTTTACGTAACATTATTTTTCTAGTTATTCTGTATATGAAAGTATTAAGGTTGAATTATAAATAAATCAGTAGTTCACGAGATACTTTACATATACTTTATTTTGACATATTTTGACATACAGTATAAAATATCTTGTAAACTGTTAATTTTTTGATAATTGTACCTTAATATTTTTAGGCACAGAATAATGAGATGAATCAATTGATATAAAAAAATACATGGTTGCTTTTAAAAAAAATTATGCAATTTGCAATATGCAACTACATACTTTTTTGGAAAAACAACTATGTGTTTTCTTTGCATCAATTGACTCATCTCATACATATATTTATTCTATTATGTTAACAATATTTAACTAAGAAGAAGTAACATGATGCGTGCATGATATGCAACAATTAACTATAATAGTACAACATTTATCATTTTATATTAACTGTGCATTTTTTATATGCCACATTATTATTCACAAGTTTTTGATGCGTGCATAAACTTTTTAACTGAAAAAGTGTTGTATTTACCAGGGTTGGCAAGTTTTAAACAATGTGTTTAAAACTGTACGATTAAAACTGGTTTAAAACAATAGATATTGTTTTAAACATTTCTGTTTTAGACAGTTTTAAACTACTGTTTAAAATTGTTTAAAA
>NW_011955437.1:0-1149 GCF_000949405.1 Vollenhovia emeryi | reverse complement strand
CGCGCACACACACACACACACACACACACACACACACACACACACACACACACACACACACACACACACACACACACACACACACACACACACACACACACACACACACACACACACACACACACACACACACACACACACACACACACACACACACACACTTTTTTAAAATAAGTTTTTTTGAGGTTTTAAAACATTTTAAACCCATTGGCATTGAAAACTGGAAAAAAATGTTTCGCATGAAAACAAAGCTTCCTCTATGAGGAAGCCAAATTTGAATAGACAACTTGCCAAAATGTTAATGTTGCATTTTGCAAATTTCCAATTTGCACCTTATAAATAAAAACAACTTGCTAAAATGCTGATGCTGCGTTTTGCAAATTTAAAATTTGCACCTTTAAAATAAAAAAATAGTCTAGATGTTGAGGAAGCAATGTGCAAATTTCCAATTTGCACCATTAAAATAAAAAAGAATAGACAACTTGCCAAAATGCTGATGTTGCATTTTGCAAATTTCCAATTTGCTCCTTTAAAATTAAAACAAATTGGAAATTTGCACATTGCTTCCTCATCATATAGCCTTTTTTTAATTTTAAAGGAGCAAATTGAAAATTTGCAAAATACAACATCAGCATTTTGGTAAGTTGTCTATTCAATTTTTTTTTATTTTAAAGGTGCAAATTGGAAATTTGCACATTGCTTCCTCAACATCTGGACTATTTTTTATTTTAAATGTGCAAATTTTAAATTTGCAAAACAGCATCATCATTTTGGCAAGTTGTTTTTTATTTATAAGGTGCAAATTGGACATTTGCAAAATGCAACATTAACATTTTGGCAAGTTGTCTATTCAAATTTGGCTTCCTCATAGAAGAAGCTTTGTGAGTTAATGTGCAAATTAAAAATTTGGACATTGCCCATTCTAATTTGTAAAAATGCAAATTGGAAATTTGGACATTACTTCGTCATCATGAAGGCAAGTGAATATTAAAAATTTGGGCAACCTCATGGAAGAGGCTTTATGAGTTAAGGTGCATTTTGAAAATTGCTTACTCCAGAATTTTTATTTGCACACAAAGCTTTCTCTATGAGAAAGCCATATCCAAGTTTCTAATTCTCCTCCTCTTCGCATATACATATATACATATA
>NW_011955436.1:0-1147 GCF_000949405.1 Vollenhovia emeryi | reverse complement strand
ACCCAGAGTCCACGGCCGCCCCCCGCCAGCGGCCCTCCGGACCCTGCCTGGGAAAAGTCCCAGCGGCTTCGAAGGGCCCCGGGTCACCGAGCCCCGCCTCGGAATATGTCCGAGCGGCCCCGGTGATCCCGTCCTCTCGCCTGCCTTGTGTCCAGACGCTCCCCTCCCGGCCCCATGCCAGACCGCTCGTCCCAGTAGGGACGACGGCCCCAGACACAGGGTGACGGCCGGTTCGCGCCCAGACGGCGGGTGCCGGGCAGTAACTGCTGGCCCGGCCCTCCATACCCCCCAGAGCCCTGCCTGGGAGACGTCCCAGCGGCCCCCGGAGGGATCTTCCAGGTGGCAGGCCCCGCCTCGGAAACGTCCGAGCGGCCCCACCACCCGTCCGTCTTCCCGACCCCCGGTGACCCGCGCCACGCGCGGTTACGCCACCGGGGGCCGGGCCCTCCACTGCCGCGTCAACCGGACTTCACGTCCGGCCCCCGACAGCGGAGCTCCGTCCCCTTGCCCCCCCGCGCCGGAACACCGGCATTAGGGGGAGGCTCGGGGACCTCCCCATTCCCCAACCAGGCACTCCCGCCCGCCGGATCGCCGACATCATGGCGTTCAGGCCCAGCCAGGGAAATGGGGCGGAGGCGGGATGGCGATGACATGCCATCCCGCCCTCCGTCCGGGTTCCCCCCACCGCCCCGCCGGAACACCGGCATAATGGAGGGGCAGGAGGGAAACTACCCGGTCCGGCGAGGGGAGCAAGCTCCCCCTATCGGCCCCGGTGGCCGGAGGTTTGAAGTCAGGGTACCTCATCCCCTACCAGCGATCAGCGGGCTCGTCCGCCACACGTGTGGTGAACGAGTCCCCCTTGACGGAGTCGCTGGACCCCGTCCGCCCTTAAAAGGGCAGAGGCGGCACTCCGGCAGCGAGCACCCCAGGCCGGGAGGCCGCCGACGCTAAAACGCGCCGACAGCCGCCCACCCGGAGCACCCGCCCCCGGAGCCCCGCCCGGGCTGCCGGACCCTAACTCGGAAAACGTCCGAGCGGCCCCGACAGCCCCCCGCCTACGGCCCTGGACCCCGACCTGGGAAACGTCCCAGCGGCTCCAAGGGCCCCAGGCTGCCGAGCCCTGCCTCGGAATACGTCCGAGCGGCCC
>NW_011955435.1:0-1147 GCF_000949405.1 Vollenhovia emeryi | reverse complement strand
AGTTTGTAATTACAGATTAAAGTTACATTAATGAATGACTAAAACCGATTTTGTTTCTGGGCACTCTTTGTATGCAAAAAAATTCATGAATAACGCCTCCAAAATCGCAGTCAAAGGTGGTATCCTGCCTTAAGGATGTATGTTACTTAAGTTAAAATAGAGGGAAAAAGCTGAAATTTACAGAAGTTGTGCATTTATATACCATGAAAACCTGTGATAAATTTTGGATCAATTGACTGATTCGTTTTCAAGTTATTAATTTTTTAAAATTTTATGTGCGTTCCAGACAACACGCTGTCCAAAATAGAAATATAGGGTACCTTTTATAAGACGTCTTATGATGTTACGTGTACAAGATGTCTTAATGATATCTGTAAAATGTCTTATATTCCAATTTTAAACAACATATTGTTTGGAGACTGACAGATTATGAAACATTTTTCTGTCTATATGCAGATTATATATGTCAGATTTTTGTTTTTAGCAGTTGGATTCCTGGCAAATTCCCAGCCAAAAGTTTTTAACCGCTATTAAGAATATTTATAAATACGCTGTCAATGATTATAAAAAGGGGTTGAAGTTATTTAAATTAGTAAAATTAACATCTTTGTCATAATATTCAATAATAGCCAGCCGTTAAAGTATGCATACAACCGATATATATTGAATTTTTAAGATTACTGTATTTTTTGCTGGGAAGGTATACGTAATACATCCTTAATTATCGACGGCTGAAGCTTATCGTTATTATCACGAGACACGGTAGTATCTCGCGCCAAGTATAAGCGACTAAGTATAAGCGACAAGCTAAAACCACGCGCGCGACATAAAGAGATTACACGCGATAGCCGTCCCGTACAGCATTTTAGATTTCAGATACATAGCAGATAGATAAAATTTGAAATGTTGCAATATAGCAGATACATTATAGCAATACATATAATTTATGTATGAAATACATGTTTAATACCAATAAATGTCCGTGTTATGGATACGTAATTTACGTTACATATCAGATACATATGATATTATACAAGGTGTACCTAAACTGGCGATAAATATTTTAATGACAAGTATGTTACGTCCAGTGGACTTCACGATTTCTTTCTTTCTAAAAATAGCACTGCGACCGATCCCTCAATAGCAA
>NW_011955434.1:0-1147 GCF_000949405.1 Vollenhovia emeryi | reverse complement strand
CTGTATATAAATAAATAAAAAATTTATATATATAAGGGGACTCACCTAAAACAAGCACCCCGATGGTGAGAGGCGAGGGGACTCACCTAAGACAAGCACCCCGATGGTGAGAGGCGAGGGGACTCACAATAAACAAGCACCCCAAAGGGATTATAATTTCCGTCACGTCCACGTCGTTAATCCTGGGTAAAGCTAAGAACGGATAAAAAATTATCGTAGACATCTACGATAATTCGACAAACATTTTTCAGACAAAAGTTACTTTTCTTCAACGTAGCATCATTATGCAATAAAACATGGGGATTTCCCTTGAAGAAAACGATTTAACCAATTTTCGCCGAATGCAGCGCCATCAGGAATAAAAAAAAAGGTTTAGACAAAATTTACGTGTTTTTGGACGTAGAATTCGAATCTGCAATAAAAAGTAGGGGTTCCCACTTAAGATTTTAAAGTTGTCCCCCGCCCCACCCACAGGGGTGGGGGTGAGAGGGTCAATTTTGGTATCATTCGATAGCTCTTTCAAAAATAGGAAATACATATTTTTCCGTTTTCCGATCCACCCACAATTTCTCGGGATATTCAACCGTTCCGGGACTTTTAGACCACCCTGTATATATTTATTAATTAATTGGACCATTATAAGTCGTTGGGACGTTGCGAGTCTTTTCACTCCTTTCTGAAAAAAAGAAAATTATTTTACATTGGTTGCACGAAAAGACAAAGAAAATAATTAACAAATAAATGTTTACCTCGCACGTTTGACGTCGTCCTCGACATCGTCGTCCTGGACATCTTGGTCGTCCGGTTCTTCGTCCTTTTTTTTTTTACGTGTGGAAATCCTTTATGGATACCCGGGCCCCCCTCTGGGAAGGGAATTTACAAATGGCCCGGGTTATGTGGGACTGCCCCCCTAATGACGATCGGGGTGCCGCCGCTAGACGTTGCGGCGGCTGGGCTTACCGCACTAAAACCACACGGTGACCTGCGCGGTGCTTTACTTGGGGGACGCCCAGGATGTAGCAGAGCTATAACTTCTGGGCGCCCCCCGCACCGGCCCGCCGTTTAACAGGCGGGCCTCGCGCTCCCTCCCCCGTTGTTGTGGGGGAGGGGGACTCCCCCCGCGGGGGGAGTCCACTACTCTTCTGGT
>NW_011955433.1:0-1147 GCF_000949405.1 Vollenhovia emeryi | reverse complement strand
AAAATGTGTCCGATCGGGCCTGTGTCCGATCGAGTCCGTGTCCTATCGGACCTGTGTCCGATGCCATGACGTACGACAGACGGCTAAAACCTTCTGAAGGTCACTCGGGGTGCATATTTTTCGGGCTCCCCCGATTGATTATCACTGTCGGAGTCACAACAAAAGTTTTTACCAAGAAAACCGCAAGAAAATATCAAAATTCGGAAAAGTTCCTATTCTCCATAATTACCATTTTTCCAAATAAAACTAACTTTGTATTGTTCCTGCCATATGTGGCTATGTTGTTGAGGTCCCGGAACGTGACACACAATTCTTATGTCTTAAATCATTCAGTATCATAGATAGGAAATCAATTAAATTTTGAATCCGGCTAACTTCCATTTAATAAATATTTAATTAAAATTATCTGGATCACTCACAAACCTTTTTAATTGCACTACAAGCGTCTTCATACGAAATACCAACGATTTCATATAAAAATTTTATCTAATTTATCTATTGCGCTAAGTATACGGTGGAAAAATAATTAATTAATGACAAACAAACGAATGACTCACAAACCTTTCTAATTGCACTAGAAACGTCTACATACAAAATACAAACGATTGCATATAGAAATTATTTAAAAATACAGGTAAAAGTGCCGAATAGGGGACCCAGCTCCTACGACCTTGACCTTCAAGGTCAAGGTCAAGGTCACCCTCCTGAGTGACCCTCAGAAGGTTTTAGCCGTCGCTCGTTGCTCGTTAAAAAGTTGTTAACAAAAAAAGTTTGGTTTATGTGTAAGTTGCAAATGCGTTTAGCACGGCGCGCTGCGCGCGCCCTCCCCCTCCCCTCCCCCTCCCCCTCCCCCACCCCACCCGTATTTACAACCTACCATCTTATCTATATGGAAAAAAGTTAGAAATGGAGGTAGGATTACGTTATGTTGTATATAATAAAGAATTTTATTAAACATTTAATGTATCTAGTGGATATATGGTACTCATGATATTAAAAAATGTATCAATACGATCATCGAAATTGTGTATTCTTTTAAATAAGAATTCGGCCAAATAATTTTCAAAATGGTAATCACGTAGACCATAGCGAGGAATACTTGCTCGCATTTCTCTCCATACTCTTTCAATGTTCTGCGTGTGAGTAC
>NW_011955432.1:0-1146 GCF_000949405.1 Vollenhovia emeryi | reverse complement strand
CACTGAGAAAAATTTCCATAGGATAAACCGATTAAATAGCGTATCCGATTGTTAATTTTGTTATCCGATTAAATGATAGGTACCTTTATCCGATGAAATACAGTTGTCGAGAAAATTTTATCGAAAAGTTAGTCGCTCTCTGTATATCCGTTGAATTTTCATCGGATAAAGAGGAGAAAGTAATGGTATATCCGATGAAAGGTAATAATAACCGTTGAAATCGACAACGAATATTGTCCAAGAGGTACGAACATTTCCGATTCCGCGGAAACTAGCCTGCGCGATTGCATCATTCGTCAGTTTCGTCACCATCGTCACTGTGCAAGTTCTATCAAGCGTGAGGTACGATTGGTGTCGCGACGATTTTCAGAAGTGTCTTTCTCGATCTCCTAAGTTACTCGAACCGAAGTTTCGTCTTACGTGAAGAGTTTCAACCTAACACACACGAATTCAACTTACATTGCGTGCAATTGTGTATTCTTTTTGCTGTACTGGATGTACTAGTACAGAGGTTAGTTTTTCTCTCTACATTGAAAGATATAAGATAACCTCTATACTAATGCAGTTAATGCAGCAAAAAAACAAACCCATTATTTCTGGATTGATAATGGACGAGTCGGTATGTTTATAATTATTGCGCAATTCTATCCGTGTATTATATTCCGATACACCACCAGTACTAAAATTAATTAAGATATTCGTGTTACAGCTATAATATTTTCAGTACTGGCAATGAATATACATATATATCGGAACGCAACTATAGAGAATCGCGCAATCAAAATAATTGTGATTGTACAGTACACATTCAATACTATATTACTATACTTTAGTATATATTTTAAATAAATTGTATCTCATTTAAAAATATATATCTTACGTCTAACATTTATTAATTTCAATTTTCCCTCTTTATTTCACTCTTCCACGTTTCATACTTTACCTGATAATTTTTTAACATCGTATTACATATTTAATCAGATCCATTTATTTATTATATTTTTTAATAATGGATATTTTAATCGGATATTTGTTGATCGGATATGTCCGATCATGTTCTTCATCGGATATACATTTTCATCGGATATATCCATTTGTTATTATGTAATAGGATTATCCGATTAGATTTAATCGGACATTTTTCTC
>NW_011955431.1:0-1146 GCF_000949405.1 Vollenhovia emeryi | reverse complement strand
CCCAAAATAATACATGTTTAGATTTGGAGGACAGATTGAAGTCCATCCTTTTTCTCGAAAACTATTATTCGTACAGTAAAAATGAATAGGATATAAAATGCATATTTCGAAGAGATCTACAACTTTTATTTAAAACATTTTTCAAAATTTTTGATATTTGGTGAGATAAATGTTAAAAACCATAATTTTTATGGGTTTTTCATGGTTTTCATTGGTTTCTTGTTCCGACCGCCATGTCTAAGTTATATATTCATGTTCAGAACACAAAAATACATAGGAATTGAGTGTTGTTATCCCTTATTTCATATGCGTGGGTTTTCCGAAGGTTTACCGGTCGCGCGTGTTACAAACCTCGCACTTCCACCGGGAAAAAGCATCTGACGCACTTCCTGCCTGTCGGCTCGCTCCACCAGATATTGCTCTCGTTGTTCCATGTTGTCGCGCTTTTCTATTTTGTGCAAATTGGGCATATATTACACGGAAATACGATATACAGTGGCGCACCACATATTGTGCAGTTGTTAAACCTCATTGCGCTTATATTATCGTAACAGTCGGTAATGTGTTTACGAGTACTATATGTAAGATCGATGTCTCTGCATTCACACATACACAACTGATATACGAGGTCTGGCTATTAAATAACGAGACTGCGCGCGCAGAAGGCGTCCTAGAGGGGTAGGGAGGGAAACGAATGCAGCGTTGGATAGCTGGAAGTGTCTTCTATTCCAGTACGAAAACCACGTTTTTGTCGCTGTAGTAGTATTTTTTCTATAGAGGTTAGAAGCAAACTGTGTTTTGTACTCGCGACGATAACAATGTGTAACGAAAAACACGAGCGACGGATCAATGTGAAATTCTCGTTAAATTAAAAAAAACTTCTACTGAGTGCTATAAATTGTTGAAAGAGGCTTATGGTGAGAATTCTCTATCTCGTGCACGTGTTTTCGAATGGTATAAAAGATTTTCTGAAGGCCGAGAGAGCACCGAAGATGACCAACGTCCAGGTCGACCTGTGTCTGTTTCAACTCCGCAAACAGTGACCAAAATCAATGAAATTGTACGCGAAGAAATTGTATAAGAGCTCATACGACGATCTTCGCGTACAATTTCATTGATTTTGGTCACTGTTTGCGGAGTTGAAAC
>NW_011955430.1:0-1146 GCF_000949405.1 Vollenhovia emeryi | reverse complement strand
CTTTTTTACGCCTTGGGATGCTGGATGCACATACCTCTCTTTTTCTCATGAAAAACGCTTTATCCACGCAGAAATTAAATTACGTCCTTCGAGGAGCTCCATGTTACCTGAAAATGCAACAACTCGGGGCGATTGACTCCCTATTCCGGTCTACGACCGAACGTATTACTAATGTCGAATTCGACGAACAAGGATGGGAACAAGCAACCTTGCCCGTTCGCTTTGGTGGACTCGGAATTCTCTCACCATCTGATTTAGCACACCCGGCATATCAATCCTCATTGGACTCCAATCAGAATTGGATCATGATGATTCTCCAGCTCCCATCAGAGTCGTCAAAGATCGAAGATTTGGTACACCCTAAAGTCAAACAACTCGAGCAGAGAGACCTTTATGAGTCTGTCTGCGAGGATAAATACGAGAGGCTTTTGAAAATATCTAACCAACACCGACGAGCCTGTCTTTTAACTGCAAGATGCGAGTGGAGCGGGGCTTGGATCAATGCCCTACTATTGGAAACGTGGGAACTCACCTAGACGATGAAACGGTCCGCACCGGAGTCTCCATCAGACTTGGATTGAAAGTTTGTCAACCCCATGAGTGCCGATGCGGCCGGAAGGTCGACTGCTATGGACATCATGCCCTTTCTTGTCGAAAAAGCGCAGGTCGATTCGCTAGACACAAGGCTATAAATGAAGTGGTGAAGCGCGCCCTCGAGTTGGCGGGATACCCATCCATTCTAGAGCCAACGGGCTTGAGTAGGGATGATGGGAAGCGACCCGATGGAATTACTGTCTTCCCCTTCTCTCGGGGCAAATGCTTAATTTGGGATGCTGCCTGTACTGACAGCTTTTCCCAGTCGAAACTTTTGAGGTCGGCAATGAAAGCGGGAGAGGCCGCCCGTTTATATGAAAACTCAAAAATAAAGAAATACAGCAGCCTCCTAAACCGTTTCCATGTACAGCCAGTGGTCGTCGAGACGAGCGGAGTCTTTGGCCCCAAGACGGTCTCTTTCCTTAGAGCACTTGGGTGTCTATTGACCAAAGCCTCGAGGGAGCGTCGGGAAACCGAGTGGCTTTTCCAAAGGATATCCCTGGCAGTAGTCAGAGGTAACAGCCACTCGATCATATCCGCTGGACTCAGTAA
>NW_011955429.1:0-1146 GCF_000949405.1 Vollenhovia emeryi | reverse complement strand
ACACCAACGGGGGAGGGAGCGCAGCGGCCCGCCCATCAAACGGTGGGCAGGTGCGGGGGGCATCCAGAAGTAATGGCTCTGCCAAGTCCTGGGCGTCCCCTAAGTAAAGCACAGCGCAGTCCACCGTGTGGTTTTAGTGCGGTAAGCCCAGCAGTCGCAATGTCAGCGGCCGCACCCGATCGCCATTAGGGGGGCAGTCCCACATAACCCGGGCCACTTAATGTAAACTCCCTTCCCGGAGGGGGGCCCGGGTATCCATAAAGGATTTCCACACGTAAAAAAAAAAAGGCCCCATTCAGGTACTCCCGAGTAGGCCCTGCTCAGAGATGTAACGCTTTTGTAAGTCAGGGCCCGATTTGTAAATCTGACGAGACCCAATTCTGGTACGTCTAAGTAGGCCCTATGTGGGCACGCCTAAATGGGCAGCCCCTATTATGGCATGCCAAACTAGGCCCTATTCAGGCACTCACGAATAGGCCCTGCTCAGAGATGTAACGCTTTTGTAAGTCAGGGCCCGATTTGTAAATCTGACGAGGCCCAATTCTGGTACGTCTAAGTAGGCCCTATGTGGGCACGTCTAAATGGGCAGCCCCTATTGTGGCATGTCAAACTAGGCCCTATTCAGGCACTGTGTTAATTGTATTAAATTACATAGTGTGTGTTAAATTACAATTGTATTAAATTTCACAGTGTGCAACTGTGTCAAATTACATACTCATCAAAAGTATATTCAGATTTATCCATGATCCAGACAACTCGCTCTCGAATCATATCGGCTCGCCTTTTATCCCAGCACGCACAGTAATGTAACATATACAGGGTGCTACGCAACATATTGACTTCCGGTCATGGGAAGGTAGAGGGGACTAAGACAAACAGAAAAGTATTGTACTATTTTGCGCTTGGACGAATAGTTATCGAAATACGAAATTTTAAAAATCGCCGTATTAGCCCAACCTACTGGCGAATGTAAGCGCGCGGTAAGATGCGTCGGCATAGCGGCCCCGCGCGGGGAGACGTGCCAGCGGTCGCGTAAGCGGCGGACGGGCAGCGGCGCGCCTCGCCTCCCTACTCCTCGCCCCGCACCGCCATTCTATTCCTCGCCGCACACCGCCTCGAGCGGGGCCGCTAGGCCGACGCATCTCA
>NW_011955428.1:0-1146 GCF_000949405.1 Vollenhovia emeryi | reverse complement strand
CTTGGAAGTTACAGTACCGCCAGCATTTGCATTATTCAAGGTGTACCGCGTGGAGGTTGCACGATCGGATTTACACCTGTGTGTGTGTGTGTGTGTGTTGCTTCGAGTGACGACCGAATCACTCAATTTTGAGAGCAATTCCTCTAACAATTGATTTAACCCTCAAGTGACCCCTAGGAGTCAATTAGATACTGTTTCGAGAGAATCTACGTAACCGTGGGTCGAATTAACCCCTGCGAGTAATTGCGAGTTTAACTATTCTTTTTCATAATAACACCAAATTTGAAAACCATTAATTGCTTTGTGGATACGATCGATTTCGGTTGACTTAAGAGGGTTTGGAGTCAATAAATACTACGGGACTGACGAACCGTGGGGTCCTTATCTCTGCTGCAACACACACAAACACACACACACACACACAAACACACACACACACACACACAGGTGTAAATCCGATTGTGCAACCTCCACGCGGTACACCTTGAATAATGCAAATGCTGGCGGTACTGTAACTTTCAAGCTTCATAACTCGAAAAATACTTAATAAAAAAATACTTTGTTACAGTGTTTTGGAAAGCTCTCGAAGAATGCTGCATGAATGTGCAAGAAAAAGTGGGATGTTCCATTTAAAAAATTGGATGTGACCTTCACGTAACCTTGACAACGCTATTCAAGGTCATACTAATATCACTATCTGATGCATAACATAAAACCCTACAACTTTTGTATATAACATTTTTTTCAAAAATGCTTTGTTTTCGAAAAATTTGACTGGTCCGGGACTTTTTCCCCACCCTGTATATATAATTTCTTTTATAGTCCCTGATTGCATTGCTCGATGGTCGTCGTTACGTAACAGATTTTCCAAAGAGAGAGCTAAAAAAATACCCTCGGGATCAGCTGCGCAAAAAGAATGGCCATTAATGAAACATTTAGACTTCCTACACACTGTAGTGAAAAAACGACGAACATTTGGGAACATTGCTGTAGAAGACGAATCAAACTCCTTTTCGGGAATGCAGGATGATCGTACTGAATGCAATGCAAACAGCTTGACCGAAGAAAATGACTGTACACAATTCACGGACTTTGAGTATTTAGACGATGAAACAAGTATATGATCCATAATTGCACTTTCTATTA
>NW_011955427.1:0-1146 GCF_000949405.1 Vollenhovia emeryi | reverse complement strand
TATCACTTATTGTTCAAACATAGTTAATTAATTAATTTTTATAGATTATTCCACGCAAAGAAAACAAGTGTCCTTAAACAGAAAAGAAAATTTTAATATTATCAAGGATCATATTACCGAAGACAACAATGTTCTTCTTAAATTAACCGAAGAACATTTGTCACAAGTAAATAAATAAACATTTAGTTTGTGTGCTGAAGTCAAGAGTGACTTAAGAAAATCATTTTATAAATTCCGGACAAAATGGCAAGAATGCAACAGAACTTATGAAAAGTTTTTTACAATAAATGAAACATGGCTGGCAATGGACATTAATTTATGTGACAAACTTAAGAACGTAGAGGCCTCCGAGAAACCATCTATATCCTAAACTTATTATCTTACTTTTATCTATTTTTGACTATTTTTTACTCTTACACTTAACTTATTAATTTATTTATTTCTCTGTCTTATTATCTTAATATTTATTTATTTATTTATTTATGAACTCATTTATGAAGTCATTTATGAACTTATTTATGACTCATGAATTCATTCGGCAAAAAATTAATTTGATCAGTCAACATTAGGTACCTTTTTCTCCTTTGTAACACATACTTATGTACTCAAAGTTCCATTCTTTGTATTGCGGTTTGTACATTTGTAATTTATTTCCAGGTTGTACTTTAAACAGATCCGATAAAGAGGTCGAAACGTTGTGAATTAAATATATCACTTTTTATACCAGTTTGGTCGATTTTTAAAAGAATTTCCCCGTGAAGAATATTAATATTATTTGTAATCCGCATTTATATTAATATAATTTGTAATCCGTATTTATACTAACATTATATGTAAGTCGTATTTACGTTAATGTTTATTTATTGCCACTGAAAAATATTTAATAACAAAATAGTAATGAAATTATTTTGTTATTAATTTATTTAACATTAGAAATCAGCGACCTCGGAAACCTCCAATACCAATTTTCATTGAAATCGAATAATTTTTTAAGTTCGCCATATTGGATCCGCCATTTTGTTTTTTGAAAAAATAATATCAAATTCGAAATCAACTACTTCAAAAACCTTGATATACTGATTTTTAGAAAGATTAAATTACGTTTTCGACTTTTGGCCACGTTTTTGGCAATTGGGACCACTGTGC
>NW_011955426.1:0-1146 GCF_000949405.1 Vollenhovia emeryi | reverse complement strand
CAACTACTTGTGTAATTACTTGTACAATTATAAATATATAAATTACCATTATTTTCGATACTTGTAAGTGGTGATCTGTTATTGTCTGACACTGTTGGAAACTCTGGATATATGGTGGTGGATTCAATTGCATTTGTTGCAGTACTTCCTTTTTTTCTGGACCTTTTTGGCGGACGATGTTCTTCATCGTCCGAATCTTCAGTTGATGATAGACGACGTGCACGAGCTTTTCTAGTTTTTTTAGCATTTTCTGTATCACTGATATCAGTCAGCTGTTCTGCCAGGGACACTTTTTTTACCGCAGTGTCATAATCAGCTGCAATAAAAGAAGTATTGTCATCATTTGTATATATTATATTACGGACAATGTGATTAATCATGGCATTATACATAATGGCTGGCCAATATGCATAATGCTCGCTGCTTGTGGACAATGGAAGTAAAAATTATCTAATTAATCACATTGCCCGTTACATAAACATATTATAACAAAATTACTATTATCTTACATGCAGTCCCAAAAATGTTTATGACACTTAAAAATTTCCAATTTTTACCAGGTTCTTCTCTTTTTGAGATAGCTTTTAAAATTTTTCTTTCCTCATATGGAGGCCATTGGGCTCTGTTCTTATCTGTACTTAACCAAATAGTTGGAATAGCAAATATTCCATCATCAAATTCAACGATTGAATACATGCTCGTTTTTTTCATAAACTGTCGCAATATTGAACAGAGGATCTGAAAAAAAACATTTATAGAAACAAAATGTTTAACCAAGAATAGACATACATATAATATACATACCTTAACCTCAATTTCTACAATCTTAATTAATTCTAATACATATATGTGAATCCAGCCTAATCCGATCGTCGAACGACCGTGATTTTCGGACACAGTATCACCACAGTATAACCATAGACCCAGCGTTCTGTGAGTGGAGTTTTCCGCGTCTTCTACAGGACAGAACGATATAGAGGAAGGTGCTGTCTCCGTCACTCCGCAGGTCTGGAGGGGGAACGTCGAGGGAAACGAGAGGCGCGTGGCAACAAGGCCGTATGCGGTGCGCGCGCCTCTAGTTCCCCTCGACGTTCCCCCTCCAGACCTGCGGAGTGACGGAGACAGCACCTTCCTCTATATCGTTCT
>NW_011955425.1:0-1146 GCF_000949405.1 Vollenhovia emeryi | reverse complement strand
CGGGGAAAGTCGCGGAACCGTCCCCCCAGTCCCGGCCGAGTCCACCGGGGGAGATCCCCACGGCACCCGGACAAGGGGACTCCCTCCGACCCCGGTGCCCGTAAGAGCCGTAGCCCGCGGAACACCGGTGGTCACCGGCCCCGGTGGAGAAGCCTTCAATTGCGCACAGTACAATTGGACACGATGCAATTGCACACAGTGCTATTGGACACATAATGTTGCGCACAGTTCTTTTGCGCACCGTTCATTTGGACACAGTTCTTTTGCGCACCGTACAATTGGACACCGTTGCTTTTGGACACAGGTTATCGAAATATAATTTAAAACACACAGACACACGCGTATTCATGTAGAGTCCTGTTTGGAAATTTTGCTAATTTATAAATAATAAATCTTTCTAAATCAGCGTTTGTTCAATTGGACAGTTCAGTGTCGCACAGTTCAGTGTCGCACAGTTCAGTGTCGCACATGTCAGTTTCGCACA
Organism: Vollenhovia emeryi; assembly: GCF_000949405.1. Taxonomy (NCBI): domain Eukaryota; kingdom Metazoa; phylum Arthropoda; class Insecta; order Hymenoptera; family Formicidae; genus Vollenhovia; species Vollenhovia emeryi. Next base: position 662 of record NW_011955425.1, on the reverse strand, counting down.
GTTCACTTTCGCACAGTTCAGTTTCGCATAGTTCAGTGTCATTGCACATGTAACAGATACAAGGTGAAGCAATCAAGAATTAGAAAAACAAATTAAGTGAAATCAACTATTTTGTAAAGCAGAATATTCTTGTGTGCATCTACACTGAATTGTGCGAAAGTGAAATGTGCGAAACTGAACTGTGCGAAACTGAACTGTGCGAGACTGAACTGTGCGAGACTGAACTGTGCGACACTGAACTGTGCGACACTGAACTGTGCGACACTGAACTGTGCGACACTGAACTGTGCGTAAAAGAATTGTCCAATTGAACAAACGCTGATTTAGAAAATTTATTATTTATAAATTAGCAAAATTTCCAAACAGGGCTCTACATGCATACGCGTTTGTCTGTGTGTTTTAAATTATATTTCGATAACCTGTGTCCAAAAGCAACAATGTCCAATTGTACGGTGCGCAAAAGAACTGTGTCCAAATGAACGGTGCGCAAAAGAACTGTGCGCAAAAGAACTGTGCGCAACATTATGTGTCCAATAGCACTGTGTGCAATTGCATCGTGTCCAATTGTAATGTGCGCAATTGAGCCTCTCCCGCCCCGGTGCCCGTAAGAGCCGTAGCCCGCGGACACCGGTGGCCATCCTTCCTCCACGGCCCTGGATCCC
>NW_011955424.1:0-1146 GCF_000949405.1 Vollenhovia emeryi | reverse complement strand
GATTTTGTTGATATATCCATTTATTATGTTCGATTTTGTTGATATATCCATTTATTATGTTTGATTTTGTTGATATGTCCATTTATTATGTTCGATTTTGTTGATATATCCATTTATTATGTTCGATTTTGTTGATATATCCATTTATTAATACAATTCTTTTCATCTGGCAAAACTGTTCTTATTTATTAAAACCATTTTATTTTGAATTCCCGCCTTTATTTTTGGTCATTTCTGATTGGTTCTCTGTCCATAATACCGCCATTATGCGCAATGCTTCACCTTGTATCTTTACACCATGGTAAGAATAGTCGACTATGATTGGTCAATTCTTAAGCCTCGTCTACATAGAAGTCGTAAAGTCGTAGTCGTAAGAATAGTTGACTATGATTAGTCAATTCTTATGTGGCTGACGAAATTGACCAATCGCAGTCAATTATTCTTACGACTACAAGTTTGTTTTCTGTTCTTAAAGCCTCCGCTACAACGATTCTCGGTTCTGTCTACAATGGTCGTAGTCGTAAGAATAATCGACTGCGATTGGTCAATTCTTATCGAGCGACTACGACTACGACCATTGTAGACAGAACCGAGAATCATTGTAGCGGAGGCTTCCCTATAAGCACACAATATTCCTAGAATATTGTATGAATATTATTAAAAAATTAAAATAATATGATTATAATATTTAAAAAATATTATATAATATTTTTTAATATAATGGGGTTATTTTGATAATGTTATATGTCCGCTTCACATATTATTTTAATAATATTAATTAAATATTATGAAAATGTTCTTAGAATATTATTCTAATCAACAAATTGACGTTCATATAATATTCCTAGGATATTATTTTAATATTCTTTCAATATTATTATAATATTCTTTGAATATCATTACAATGTTCTTTGAATATTATTAAAATATTCTCTGAATATTTTTTTAATGTATAGATTATAATGAATATGTATGTATAAATTTATTGAATCCCCTTAGGGTTACAAGGCGTTTTTAAGGAACGTTCCCAAACCTCTCGACTCTCCTGATCCTCTCTCTACATGTCCATATCACCAATATATTGGCGCTTTTTCAGGGAGCGTTCCCGAACCCTTTCCAATTCATTTCCCCCAACTCCTCGCGATC
>NW_011955423.1:0-1146 GCF_000949405.1 Vollenhovia emeryi | reverse complement strand
CCACACGGAAAAAAAAGGTGACCGCTTTGTAGTATGTAAACATCGAATACGATGTTTTTCAGTTCTCACTCCTACACGAATATTCTTCAGTTGTCGTTTAGACGTGACTTTTTTCGAAAACTATTACTCGCAGAGTAAAAATGAATAGGACATAAAATGTATATTTCAAAGAGATCTACAACTTTTGTTTAAAACATTTTTCAAAATTTTTAATATTTGTGTCTGAAAATTACATATAATTGGTCGACATAGTTTTTTTAATAACTTTTTAACAAACAACGGGCGACGGCTAAAACCTTCTGAGCGTTACTCAGGAGGGTAACCTTGACAACATATGTCAAGGTCAAGGTCATCGGGGCTGACTCCCCTATAGTGAACATTTACCTTAATATCTTTAAAAATTAATATTTTTTGCCACATTTCATCTATTTCTAAGGAACTTAATTCAGTTTTTCACAATCATTAAAAATTGTTGGCAAAATTCGCCATTCAAATGCAAGTTTAGTAATATCAATGTTTCCTATTTGTTTAGCAATATAAGATTAATCATTACATTGATTTCTACTTTCAAAAAAAGCGCAACTTTCGGATCTAAAAAACTTAACTGTTGAAAAAAAATATCTTTATATGGCAAACGTTTCATCATTTCTTTAAGAGCTGGGTAAATGTGCATAAAAAGACCCCACCGGCCGATGACCTTGACCTTGACATATGTTGTCAAGGTCACCCTCCTGAGTAACTCTTAGAAGTTTTTAGCCGGCGGTCGTTATTCGTTAGAAAGTTATTAACAAAAAAATTTGGGTAATTATGCATAAAAGCGACTTCCTCTCCGATTTGCTTTATTTTTAAATATGTTGTTGGGGATATCTTCCCGAGTCATTTCATATATACAGGGTGAGTCACAACATTTGTGCCAGAGCTCGTGAGAAGGTAGAACGGATCGAGATGAACAGAAAAGTCCTGAACCATTTGCAATTTTCGCAATAGTTAACGAGTAATAAATTATCGAAAATCGTCGTCTTTGCCCTGCCCACTGTCCAATTCGAGCGCGTGGCGAGATGTGACCGCACAGCGATCGATATTGCCAGGTGAGGGGGGGGGACAGCGCGCAGTTGCCGGCGAGCTTACGTCGCCGCTCCCGTGTCT
>NW_011955422.1:0-1146 GCF_000949405.1 Vollenhovia emeryi | reverse complement strand
GGGGGACGCCGCGTGTATTACTAACCGATAACGGCACCGAGTTTGTTAATCGCGAGTTGAAAGCTCTCGCGGAAGAATTTGGCATCGCTCGCGTGACGGTCCCGCCGTATCACCCTCAGGCGAATCCCGTCGAGCGAGTGAACCGCGTTGTAAAAACTATGATTACGGCATTTCTCGAGCGCGACCACAGGGAGTGGGACATTCACTTGGCGGAATTTCGATTCGCATACAATACCGCATCCCACACCTCCTTGCAGGCTACGCCTGCCTTCTTGAATTTCGGGCGGGAACCCGCCCCGGCCAACGCGCGCGCGGAGGGAGCCGATCCCGAGTTGGAGGTAGACGATAGCGATACCGCGAAATGGAGAGAGCGCATGGAGCGTGTTCAGGCTTTGCGAGACTGGGTAATCGAAAACTTAGATGCGGCGCACCAGAAACAGGCGCATTATTATAATTTGCGTCGACGGGATCGACGCTTTGCGGTTGGCGACCAAGTATTAAAACGACAGCATGTCTTGTCGTCCGCCGCGCATGCAGTAGCGGCGAAGTTAGCTGCGAAGTACCACGGGCCGTTCACCGTGGCCCGGATACTATCGCCCGTAGTATACGACTTGGTGGACTCCGAGGGAAAAGCGCATGGGAAAATACATGTAAAAGACTTGAAACCCTATGTGGCTTGACCTGCGTTGTAGGTATTGTTTTCGTATCGTCTCGTCGGGCCGAGGAGGATGTCGGCGGAGCAGGCGCTGCGGGAGACGGCGGAGCTGTTGGAGGAGGCGGCCGCGCGGAACCCGGACTTCTGGCGGAGGCTGCGCGAGGAGATCGGCCGGGTACGGCTGAACAGCGGCGGGCGCCAGAGTCGGGCTACCCAGACGGCGGGCCCCATCGTCGACGTCGGGGTGCAGGCGAGCCCAGCGACGGCCGAGCGGGCCGTGCAGACGGACGCACCGGAGGAGGAGACGCGCCCGGTCCGGGGCTCCGAGCGGGCCGTGCAGACCGACGCGCCGGAGGAGGAGGTACGTCCGGTCCCGGACGCCGAGCGAGCGGTGCCGACGGACACGCCGGGGGAGGAGGCCCGTCCCGTCCCGAGCCCCCGGCGGGCCGCATCGCCCGACACGCCGAGGGCCAACTGGAGCGGCGCCATGG
>NW_011955421.1:0-1145 GCF_000949405.1 Vollenhovia emeryi | reverse complement strand
TTAACCCTTCCTTTTATCCTCGTATAAAGTTTTGAATCTGTGATATACACTGTATAAGGTGTCGCGCAGTGCCGATTGCCATTTTGTGCCGGATCGCGTATTGCGACCATAGACATATAAAAGATAGACTGCTTATGAGGCAGTGGAACCCTAGGTGGGGGCATCCTCCTGAGGGAAAAGGACAACATGAATTTATTTGGGTATCTGTCTTCCTCTACTGGACATGATCTGAAGGCGATCACGTGATCACGCCCACGTGATCACGTACACTAGAAGAAGATAGATACCCAAATAAATTGGTGTTGTCCTTTTCCCTCAGGAGGACATCCCCCACTACCTCATAAGCAGTCTATCTTTTATATGTCTATGATTGCGACCGCCACAGGTTAATTAATATTTAATTATTAAAAATCCTATCCAAAATATAGGTACACATTTGTTAAAAACACGTCCGTTATAGGTCCAAAACAGGTCCAAAATAGATCCAAAGTTGGATGTATTTTGGACGTCCTATGGATCTCTAAAGCAGTGTCATTTGGACATCCCATGGGCGTCCAATGGACATCCTACGGGCCTTAAATGGACGTACTGTGGACGTCCATGTGCTATCTGGGTATATTCTGATAATATACGATATATATACGAGAAATAATATACTGTAAAAGATGTTCTGAAAACATCCTAAAAATATACGAAAACTGATATACTACAGGAGATATTATAGAGATATTCTCAGTATATTATGTACAGTACGTACATTCATAGTATGAGTATAGAATATTCGTATAATATCATGTGCTGTCTGGGTGAAGAGGTTTTAGCCGTCGCTCGTAGTTCGTTAAAAAGATATTTGAAAAACAATGTCGACCAATTCTATGTAATTTTCAGACACAAATATTAAAAATTTTGAAAAATGTTTTAAACAAAAGTTGTTGATCACTTTAAAATATACATTTTATGTTCTATTAATTTTTACTGTACAAGTAATAGTTTTCGAGAAAAATGATGGACTCTAAATTTTATATCTTTCCTCCTATCTAAGCATGTACCTTACAGTACATGTACGATTTCACATGGGTTTGCAACTTTCCACGTGAAGTTGCTCGTGTCTTTAGCACGGCGCGCTGCGCGCGCCCCACCCCCCT
>NW_011955420.1:0-1145 GCF_000949405.1 Vollenhovia emeryi | reverse complement strand
CAGTATGCGATGACAGAATACGAATATCTACCGAAATGGCGAAGTTAGCCTGCGCCTATCGCGATACAGTCGGAGACAGTGAGACTGACGGTAGTACGAGCGTGTATACGCCGAGAAAACAGTATGCGACGGCAGAATACGAATATCTACCGAAATGGCGAGTTAGCCTGCGCCTTTCGTGTAACAGTACGAGGCAGTGAGACTGACGGTAGTACGAGTGTGTATACGCCGAGAAAGCAGTATGCAATGACAGAATACGAATATCTACCGAAATGGCGAAGTGAGCCTGCGCCTACCGCGATACAGTCGGAGACAGTGAGACTGACGGTAGTACGAGTGTGTATAGGTAATTATATAGAATAACGGACCACCCTCCAATCTCGATGACCTTGACATATGTTGTCAAGGTTACCCTCCTGAGTAACGCTCAGAAGGTTTTAGCCGTCGCTCGTTGTTTGTTAAAAAGTTATTAAAAAAACAATGTCGACCATTTATATGTAATTTTCAGACACAAATATTAAAAATTTTGAAAAATGTTTTAAACAAAAGTTGTAGATCTCTTTAAAATATATATTTTATGTCCTATTCATTTTCACTCTACGAGTGATAGTTTTCGAGAAAAATGATGGACTTGAACACGTAAGTTGCAAGCGCGTTTAGCACGGCGCGCTGCGCGCGCCCCACCCCCTCCCGCCCCCTCCCTCCCCTTCCCACCTCCTCCTACCCCCTCCCCTCCCCGCTCCATCCCCCCTCCCCGCCCCCACCCCAGTTAAAATATAACCCTACCCAAACTATGTCCGAGGTGTGGCGAAAGAGCGAGAGAGCGCGAGAGCGAGACAGCGAGGGAGCGAGAGAGCGCGAAAGCGAGACAGCGAGAGAGCGAGAGAGCGCGAGAGCAAGACAGTGAGAGAGTGCGAGAGCAAGACAGCGAGAGAGCGAGAGAGCGAGAGAGCGTGACAGCGAGAGAGCGAGACAGCGAGAGAGCGAGGTAGCGAGAGAGGGAGAGAGAGCGAGAGAGCGCGAGGGCGCGAGAGAGAGAGAGCGGGGGAGCGAGAGAGAGCGAAAGAGCGAGAGCGAGGGAGCGCGAGTGCGAGAGCGAGACAGCGAGAGGGCGAGGGAGCGCGAGCACGAGACAGCGAGAGAGA
>NW_011955419.1:0-1145 GCF_000949405.1 Vollenhovia emeryi | reverse complement strand
TATAACCATACCCAAACCATGTCTGAGGTGTAGAGTGGATCTCGCTTGCTCGGTCAGTCTGCGCCGCGAGAAGAATTAAGCGTGCGCGCGCGCGCGCGTGTGTGTGTTCAACCCGTACCGATTGGTGCGGGAGGGGGCAGGTGTGACCTTGTAAATGAAAACGGTAGTTTGTTTATGATTTTAAAGGTAGCTACACAGGCATTTTAATCAAAATTACTAAGAAAAAGTATTAAAAATTTTTTTTCTATTTGTTATATCTCCTAAACCAATGCCGTCCCCCACTTGATTCTTGCGGGGAATTACTCCGAAAACTCTCCCCTACAACATATCTAAGTGGCGAGGAAATCGGTGAGGTGTGACCTATTCTGCATATTTACCGAAGTTTATCCATGATCCAGACAACTCGCTGTCGCATCATATCGGCTCGCCTCTTATACTAATATGGGATGATTTTTACATACGAGAAAGGCTAACGCGCGGTCGCCACGTCGCGGCAGTATGTGGTACTAGTGCTATCTATTCAGGTTAACGTTTATCAAATTCTATGAGGGAATCAGGCGTACCGGATCAGGCACATGTCAGGGATTCCTTCTTAGGGCATTATTACCCAAGGAGAACAGAAAAGTCAAAATAATGTCAATTTGACATCAAATTGACCAAATTTACGTCATTTTTTGGTCATGATTAAAAATTGCTTCCTCGTAGAGGAAGCTTTGTTTTCATGCGAAAAATTTTTTTCCAGTTTTCATTGCCAATGGGTTTAGAATGTTTTAAAAACTCAAAAAAACAATTTTTTTAAAAATGTATGTGTGTGTATGTCGTAAAAATTGTTCGCGCTCTCACCTCCGCAATTTTTGAGATATCGCCTTCTACTTTGGCACATTTATTGAGTGTGATTAAAAGATGGCTGGTATTGTATTTGACGATAATCGGTGCAACGGTTCAGTTTTTACATACATATATATGTATATTTACGTTTAAATTCCCGAATAACTTTTTAAAATTTTTTTCTATTTTGGATATTTAAAAAGTTATTCACTAATTTCAACGTAAATACGGATTCCATGAAATTTCAAACATCTATAACTCAAAAACTAATCAACCGAATATTAATCAATTATATATGAAATAGGGGTAGAAAAGAC
>NW_011955418.1:0-1145 GCF_000949405.1 Vollenhovia emeryi | reverse complement strand
TCTCTCTCTCTCTCTCTCTAGCGTGCAGCGATATATTTTAAATTTGTATGTATATTTGTATGCTTATATAGGGTTAAGGCATATATTGTTATGTGTGTGTGTGTGTGTGTGTGTGTGTGTGTGTGTGTGTGTGTGTGGTGTGCCTACAAATTTACAATTCTACACAGTTCTGTATAACTTTATAGATTTAGACATTGTTTCATATGAAACAAATTGTAATGTAAAAAATTGCTTATTTATAATTGTGTATAATTGTATAAAGTCAGATAATTATATAAAAATTGTTTATATAAAACATGTATAAATTTATAAAATTATACAGGGTGGTCTAAAAATCCCGGAACGGTTGAATATCCCGAGAAATTGTGGGTGGATCGGAAAACAGAAAAATACGTATTTCCTATTTTTGAAAGAGCTATCGAATGATACCAAAATTGACCCCCCCCCACCCCCACCCTTGTGGGTGGGGCGGGGGACAACTTTAAAATCTAAAATGGGAACCCCCACTTTTTATAACAGATTCGCATTCCACGTTAAAAAGTACGTAATTTTTGTCTGAAACATTTTTTTATTTGCCTAATACTTTTTGAGGTGTTCAAGAGAAAATTTATAACTTTTTCAATGTTTAGCTTATGATATTTCGATAACTGTTTGTCAGAGGGAAAAGTAGTACAGGACTTTTTTTACTTGATTTGGTCTCAGGAATATGCTGTCGCAATAGTGCTCTAATTATTGAAAATTTTTATGTATGTAAATTTGGTAGATGGTACAATACACAAAAATTTTCCATAATTGGAGCACTATTGCAAAAGCATATTCCTGAGATCAAATCAGGTAAAAAAGTCCTGTACTACTTTTCCCTCTGACAAATAGTTAACGAGATATCATAAGCTAAACATTGAAAAAGTTATAAATTTTCTCTTGAATATCTCAAAAAGTATTAGGCAAATAAAAAAATGTTTCAGACAAAACTTACGTACTTTTTAACGTGGAATGCGAATCTGTTATAAAAAGTGGGGGTTCCCATTTTAGATTTTAAAGTTGTCCCCCGCCCCACCCACAGGGGTGGGGGTGGGGGGGGGTCAATTTTGGTATCATTCGAAAGCTCTTTCAAAAATAGGGTAAATATGCAGAAAAGGTCACAC
>NW_011955417.1:0-1145 GCF_000949405.1 Vollenhovia emeryi | reverse complement strand
CGTCTGCTGAGACGGTAGATTGTAATGCTCCAGGCAACGACGATACTGCACAACTTCCGAATCTGTCTTGATATGGTCGGGAAGTCTATCCCACACATAATCTATGCAATTATAGAATTTTTGCAATAGAATGACCTTTGGTATATACTTCAACTGTTCTGCTGTTAAATCGTATATGTCACTGTTATTCGACAAAAGCAGAAACATGTCTGAGCGTCTCGATGCAATGTCCTGCTATAAATAGGCTGGCTCTCTCGAAATCGTATTCATTTTTTTCGGAGATAACATGCGGTTCGTGCGACAATCGCCGCCAATCACGGTGACTAATTTCGACGAAAGGTTAATAACTGAAAAAGAGGTACGCCGACATGGAAACATGTTACCGGTTTCTATACGTGGTATTATTTGTGGTCCGTCAAATTGCGGCAAGACAAACGTGTTGATTAGCCTGCTGGAAAGTCCGCACGGTGTACGCTTCGAGAACGTGTACGTGTACTCGAAATCGTTGCAACAACGGAAATATCGATATCTGGAGAACGTATTTACATCGGTAGAAGAAATTGGTTATTTTACATTTTCGAATAACAGCAACGTCCTTTCGCCGAGCGAAGCGCTTCCAAATTATATTTTTATCTTTGATGACGTGGCGTGTGACAAGCAGGATACGATAAGAGAATACTTTGCGATGGGCAGACACGCAGGCGTCGATTGCTTCTATCTTTGTCAGACGTATGCAAAGATACCGAAGCATCTTATACGCGACAACGCGAATCTACTCATCCTGTTCAAACAGGAGGGTACCAATCTAAAACACATATACACCGATCATGTAAACACCGACATGTCTTACGAAGATTTTTGTAAATTGTGTCATATCTGTTGGCAGCAAAAATATGGATTTGTAGTGATAGATAAGGATAGCGCGATTTCAAATGGTCGTTATAGAAAAGTATTTAACGACTTTGCGACATCATAACGCGATCAGTTGTTGTCGATACGTTAAGCTGACAATATGGATAGCAGTATGGGGATTAGAGATCGTGAGAAATTAGCAAAACAGATTGAGAAAACGAGTGATTCGATTCGCAAAAAGTATCGCGCTTTGAAAACTGGTAAGATGGAGGAAGATATGGCGTTGGAGAGGC
>NW_011955416.1:0-1144 GCF_000949405.1 Vollenhovia emeryi | reverse complement strand
AATTTCATAAAATTTTATAATGAAAAAATGTTTAGATGTCAATATCTCTTAAACAAAGCGTTTACGGACATGTCTCCAGAGGAAAGTTTTTCTTGTTTTGAGGTCCTAAGTTCATATTTTAAGTTAGGACACTTTACCCTGAAACACCCTGTATACAGGGTGTCCCATTTTAACTTGGACTGTAAAATATCTCGAAAACTGAGCCCAGCAGACAAAAATGTTTCATTGTCAGACAAAAGTTGTACTGTTTCGAGGGGGACACAAGAAGGTACAATTGGTTTGGCCTTGAAGAATTATTTGAAGGTCACATAAAGGTCACACCAATTTTTTTAATGGCATCCCCTATTTTTTATTACATATTCTTGTAGCTGACCTAGAGAGCTTTCCAAAACGCTATAATAAAGTATTTTTTATTAAGAACTTTTTGAGTTATTAAGGTTTGAAAGTTCCAGTATTTTGACATAAATTACAAAATATCTTGTAAAATATTCATTTTTGTATCATCTTACCTTAATACTTTTTTTAACAGAATAATGAGACAAATCAACCGGTGTAAAGAAAACACAATTGTTTTAAAAAAATTTTTTTATTACTTGTTGCAAAATTGTGTTTTCCTTACACCGGTTGATTTGTCTCATTATTCTGTTCAAAAACGTATTAAGGTAAGATGATAAAAAAAATGAATATTTTACAAGATATTTTGTAATTTATGTCAAAATATTGGAACTTTTAAGTCTTAATAACTCAAAAAGTTCTTAATAAAAAATACTTTATTATAGCGTTTTGGAAAGCTCTCAAGGTCTATTACAAGAATATGTAATAAAAAATAGGGGATGCCACTTAAAAAATCGGTGTGACCTTTATGAGACCTTCAAATAATTCTTCTAGGTCAAACCAATGGTACCGTCTTATGGCCCCCTCGAAACCAAACAACTTTTGTCTGCCGTTCTCGGATTTCGAGATATTTGGCTGATACGGGTGGTCTGTGACACCCTGTATACAGGGTGCTACGCAACATATTGACTTCCGGTCATGGGAAGGTAGAAGGGACTAAGACAAACAGAAAAGTATTGTACTATTTTGCGCTTGGACGAATAGTTATCGAGATACGAAATTTTAAAAATCGCCGTATTAGCCCAATCTA
>NW_011955415.1:0-1144 GCF_000949405.1 Vollenhovia emeryi | reverse complement strand
TGTGACGTGGAAGGCGCGGCCGGAAGTGGCCGCATTCCTCGCATTCCGCGCATACCAAAGCCGCGGTCACCATGACAACGCGGAGGTGGCAACGCCGCACCTACCCCCGCCACCTCCACCCGCGCGCCCAGGCTCCAGGGGTATAAAAGCCCCTCCGGAGCAAGCGCGACAACCCAGTCTTTCCTCGGAGCACCGAGCGACGACACCCGGCAGCGGGTACCTCCGCTGCGGTATACGCCGGTGTAACGGGTACTGCCGTCCGGCGCTATACCATACCGGAGTGCACGACAGGTGGAGGCGCTGCTCCGTCGTGTACCCCGGTCCCCTCCCCCACAGTAGTGCACAAGAACGGGGTGCTGCCCGATGTGCAACAGCTACTGATCCCGTACCGGTCGTCGATCCGTCCGCAGTAGCGTACACAGAAACGGGGTGCTGCCCGGTGTACATGTGCTACTGATAAAACACGCATAACGAGGCAGCCTCTCGGGCGTGTCCCCGACCTGATCCTATCCTTTATTCCTGACCTCCGACCGGTGTAGAATACAGGGGGGAATATTTGGGTGGGAGACGAATTATTAATCGATAGCCGTAAGCTCCGTAGTGTTAATACCTTCCGTTTTCTTCCTTCCAGAATACCTGAGGACCCCGTAATTAGTGTCCTTCCCGACTGTTCCAGTATTTAGTATTAGCCGTTAATCATATCCGTTTGCGCATAAAAGCGTATCCTGTATTACCGTCCTATATTTTGTGATCCAGCGACAAGTTTTGTTTATATCCGATCAGCTCTAATTAAGTTTATTCCGATCTAGCCGCGTACTCCTGTACCGCAATTTAGTCCGTCTAACCCTTTTATTTTCCTTTGTATTTTCATACAGGGCGTACTTTTGTAATCACCACGATTTCCTCGTACCTATCCGTCGCACTAATCTTCCTTCTTTCTTTTGTATTTACCTATAGGGCGTACCTTTTGTAATTACCTCTATTCCGCTGTAGATATCCTGAATAAACCTTGTGCTTATTGTTATACCGAAAACTACCTGTAAGACTTATTTCCGATCCCTTCCCAGCGATTGACTCTATTAAGCGAATTAAAATCTACCTTGCCTCCTTTCCTCCCGACGGCCCTGGAGCTGAGCATATTCGG
>NW_011955414.1:0-1144 GCF_000949405.1 Vollenhovia emeryi | reverse complement strand
CCGCCATTTTAGCCGGTCGTGAGACACGTACCCCCTCTTTGCCTTCCACCGCCCCGCGGATCTCCTTCGCGAGGGCGTCGGCTTTACTGGCGCTCTCCGGCCCTGTGATCTCAAAGATTAGGGCCTCCGTTAGCGCTCTCCTCTGCTTCAACATCCCTATGCCAAGGGCTTCGATGTCCACCTTGGCCCTAACCTCCCTCATCCCTTGCGCAGATTCGCCTGCGGGGAATGAGATGGAGACCGCCTCGGACCTCGGGGTCCTCCTCTTCTTCTTGGCCGCTGGGTCTTGCGCCTTCGCCCCTTGGGCCTCCCTTGGCTTGCTTGCTCCCCCGCCCGTCTGCTGGGGTCGCTTCTCCAGCTTGCCTCCTCCTCCTGCTGGGCTTGGCTGGACCGTCTTACCACCTTTGTCCAGTTTATTACTAGGTGGTTTCGTCCTCTCCGCGTCCGCGTACTGCATCTTTTCCCCGCCTTTGCCGGCGGTCGGCGCAGCTTCCGGCTTAACTTCCGGCCTGATGGGCCTTGTCGCCGGCTTCCTCTTTCCTCCCCGCTTTACCACCTCCACCCACGATGTGGTCGGTGGTGCGGGGGTCTGCTCCTTTGGCGCCTTCGAGCTCTTAACGATTTGCGCCGCCGTATCTCTCGCCTTGGCTCTTAACCTATCCTTTACCACCTCCACCTTGGTAATGACAGGTAGGCTTCTCATGCTGTTCCCTGTTTCCTGCCCTCGCGGGATTCGGGTTAAGGCACCTTGGCATCTGGTAATCATGTTTTCCAGATTACGCCTTACCTCCTGAGGGTCTCCCTTGATCACCTCTTTTATGGAGATTCCCTCCATCACCCTCCGTACGCCCTCCATGGCCACTTCGGGTGTTGGCTCCTCGATCTCCTTCCTCGTCCCTCCGACGGGCGGGCGGAGTACCGGGTCCTGGCCCGTCCTCTTCTTCTCCGCCTTCTCCTTCCTGGCTTGGGACCTGGTTCGCACCGATCTAGCCGGTCCCGTAGGGCTCTGGTCCTGGACTTGTGAGGGGGGCTCTTCCTGTACCTCCACCACCATCGTCTCCTCCAGTTCCTTTGCCGCTTCTCTCCCTCGTCTCTCCTCCCTTTCTTTGTGGAGGAGGGTCATGAGCTTCTTCACCTGCTCTTC
>NW_011955413.1:0-1144 GCF_000949405.1 Vollenhovia emeryi | reverse complement strand
TCGAAAAAAAACCCCATAGTAACAATCCCCGAAAAATTTGGAAAATTTTGAGACCAGTTGCAGGAAGATGGGCCGACAAATGTGGGACCAGTCAGACAGACAGACAGACACCCGGTGCTTATATATACATATATATAGATAGTAGAAAAAACAGGTTTTATTGGTTTTTAATGTGCATTAACAGTTTAAAAGTTCTTTATAACAATTTAATTGCGTCGAAAGATATTTTAAAATATTGTTACGTCCGGCTCCGCCGTCCGCACAAGACCTCGCGCACTCGCACTCGCGTACTCGCGTGCGCGCTCGCGTAATTGAAATAGAGCCGTGTGAGGGAAGAAAAAAGGAGATCTTTATTACACAGAAAGAACGGCCCTCGAACGTCTGCATCAGGCAGGGGCCAAACTCTCTCTCTCATTTTCAAACGTGTTGACAACAAAACACCACCGTAACCAGGCAACTTGAACATCATAGAGGGAATTCGCCAAATCGCCAGATACTGGGCGTCCAATATTAGCGGGCGTAACACTGCCCCCCTCCTCTTCAGATTGTCGTCCCGACAATCAGAGGGGGAACAGCTAGTTCTTCGACCAGGCGAGAATGGGACTCCTGCCCCTTCCCCCTTCGGGATAGCACCCAACCGGATTTCCTGGGCAGAGTTAATCAGGCTCTCCCCCACCGGCTCCAGGGTGACTCCTTCCCGTGCCGAACTCTTGCCTAACAGCTCCGCGTAATCATTGTCCCCATAATGACGATATCCTTTGGCGAACATCACGACGACGACGACCATCCCGACGACGACGACGACGGCGACGACGACGAAGGTGACGTCCCTCCAAGATGTCCTCCTCCAGGTCTTCAGTCAAGGGGGGGGAATCTTTCCCGTGGACCCAACGCCTTATCAGGCTCCCCGAGTCCCTGCCCCAGCATTTGCTTAAAGCCACGTGGGAAAAACCACGGGATCAAAACAACCACGGGCGGGGCAGTCTTCTAAAAAAAATGACTTCCTCCCAAGACGCGAGATTTTCAGAGTCGCAGAAATTAAAACCATCCTCAAGAAGGTCTTGAAGTCCTGACGGCCAGAAAACAAAACAAAACAGCAAAACACGAACAAAACGAATAACCTAATTCAATCATACACTTGCGT
>NW_011955412.1:0-1144 GCF_000949405.1 Vollenhovia emeryi | reverse complement strand
ATTATTTGTATGACGTCGGAGTTTTTTACCTCTGTCGCCGGTGGTCTCGTTGTCGCGCCGTTGCCGTCGTCTGCCGATGGCGAGAAGGTGGTTTGTGCGGCGTTGCGGTCCTTGTCGATCGTCGAAAGATATTCTCTTGTGACGCTCGGCATGTAATAGGCTTTCGCCGAGTGGTGGCACGGCTCTTCTTCTTCTTCTTCTTCTTTTGTTGCGTCGCCGTTGAAATTTTTACTCTTCATAGGAACGTAGTCGTTCTCTGTTTTGTCGGCTTCGCCTCGGCTTTTGAGCTGCGCGTCGTCGCTACACCCTACGTCGGCGTTTCGCACGAGCAGCCAGCGTTTCAATTTGCAGGCGTTGCGTAACGCGCAATTATATCGGTCACCGGGGAGGAATTGAAGCGCGTGGTGCGCGCAGCGTTGTCTTCCGCACTCTCCGTCCTCGGGCAGATTTTTGAACGACGGTGAGATTATTTCCAGATTATATATGTTTCGGGAGAGCAATTGACGCAGGTAATGAGCTTTTTCCCGCCCCCTGGTATAGATGTTGCGTGCTAGTCGGGTGATTCGTCGTAGATGTAGGGTGAAACATTCGAGATTGGTTTCACCGTCGAACCACTCGATGCCGTGATAATTTCTCGAGAGCCAATTGTTTTCTCGCCTCGATCTCTCGGGTAAATCTTCAAACGGATAAGGTGGCGTTAAGATCCAGTGTCCGATGATCGGCTCGTGAATCGCGACAAGTGCGATTTCTTTCGGGATGAATTTCTTCTCGTCGATATCGCGGAAACCTTGCAACTCGATCACTACGTCCATGGCCGAATACTATGCTCTTTCTTTTTTCGAGCGAGCGAGGCGTCAACGGCTGTGTCTCGAGCGAAACTGAATTTGTTGTCTCGCGTTTGTTGTATGCTCTCGGGGAAAAACTTTGCTTTTTTTAGGGGGGGAAAAACAGTGGTAAACAATATGTAGTGGGGGGAAAGAATTTTCCATCGTCTTCGTCGTCGTCGTCGTACGGTGTCGTCGGCGTAGGGATTTAGCCGGCGAAGTCGACGATGATTTGTCGAGAGGAGTCGATTTCGAGCACGTTATCGAATTCTGCATAAACGATGCAATTAATGGTCGTGGTTAGTGGCTTTTCAAAGCGT
>NW_011955411.1:0-1144 GCF_000949405.1 Vollenhovia emeryi | reverse complement strand
CCCTCCCTCTGACCACGCCCCCCTGACTACCCCCTCCCTTCCCCCCAAGAACGAGTATAAAAGGACGAGCGCAACGCGAGGGAGCTCAGTATCAGAGTCTCCCAGCCCTGATGAAGCAGACTGCAACGCCTGCGAAACGTCGGCACCACACTGCAAACGGACGCGGCAACCATCCGGAAGCCATGAAGACTAAAGAATACTTTAAAATATGATTTTATTAAAGATAGGTAAGGAGAAACGGCCAATGCGAGCCCACAGCAGGTGTCCGTGCGAAATTGTCAATGTTTTTTTTAAAAACAAGTTAATAAATAATCCAAACGTTTCGACCCGTTTTTGGGTCATCCTCAGTAAAGCTGGGATAAAAGATATGATACATAGTGTTAAACAACTTTACAAAATATTAATATAAATTTGCGAAAAAATACAATGAATTTTTACCTGATTGGATACATAACTTAATACCACACCCAAAAAAAAATGTTCTATTTATAAGCGGGAAATCCTTTAAGCATTTCCTTTAAGCAAAGAAATCTTGTATGAAGCATTTCTCACTTACTTTAACACATATCATCTATAAAAGAGTAGACTCATAAGTTAGAATTAAGATTAATTTCCTGTTAGGCAATTCCATTACATTAATACGACTAGCCTCTTAAAATAAGAGGATACGCAAGATATTCGCGGACACGCGAGTCGCAGCACGTGCGCTTGCTAAAGGACGATTGTCATTTTTTACACGATCGTCATTTGTTCGCGACACACAGGGCAGCGCCAGTCCGTCAGTCGCCCTGTTTGCAGCTGTGAAACACGTCGACAGTAGTGCAGTGAATTTGGTGAAGGTTTCATAAAATTAAACAACATGAACGAGGTACAACAATTTTTGGAGGAAGCCCATCTAAGCGATTATTGGCCCATATTTGAGAGTGAGTTCGTTTTTGCTAATAGCGTTTAGTTCTATTCGTCCTGCAGTTTCACGCATATACGCTCTTTATCTGTATACGTAACATATATGTTACATATAATTAAATGTGTGCATATGCGTCGTATTGGATATAGAACTGTAAAGCCTCCGCTACAATGATTCTCGGTTCTGTCTACAATGGTCGTACAGTACAGACCATCGATATATCCGATTTTATCGATA
>NW_011955410.1:0-1144 GCF_000949405.1 Vollenhovia emeryi | reverse complement strand
TTTTTTCCGTGTAGAATTTCTTTATACCGAAGATAATGGCGTAAGCTTCCTTATCAATTTGCGAATACGATTTTTGTGTATCTGAAAGCGTTTGCGACGCGTATTGAATAACTCGCTCTGTACCGTCCGGATAAACGTGTGATAGCACCGCCCCCACCCCATAAGGGCTTGCATCTGTAGCTAACGTAATGTGTAATGTAGGATCGAAATGCACCAAGCATTTAGGACTTGTGAATGCTCTTTTTGCTACTTGGAAACTTGACTCACAATCCTTAGACCAATGAAAAGGAGTGTTCTTATGCAATAAATTATTAAAAATAGTATTAAACTGAGATTTGGAATAAACCGGCCATAATAGTTTATCATTCCCAGGAAGCTACGTACTTCCGTGATATTTCGCGGTCTTTGCATTTTGTTTATCGCTTCTATTTTATCTCGTGCCTTATGTAATCCGTTTCTGTCAATAACGTAACCGCAATAATTAATTTGATCCTTAAAAAATTCGCTTTTATTAAGATTAATTTTAATATTATACTTTTGTAAACGTTTGAAAACTGCTTCTAATCTTTGCAAATGAGTAGGGTATATAGGGGGATTCTAACCCATGGAGCTCCGAGGGGGGAGCGGGGCGGGGGGATACCCCGTGGCGAGGGGACAGCGGGGAGGGGGTACTCCGAGGCGAGGGGACCGCGGGGAGGAGGGGCAGTACGCGACCTTGACGTCACGCAAGGTGCTGACCTGTCACTACGTGACATGTAACAGATATCTAGGTGCTGACCTGTCATCGAACACCTGGACGCGTATGAGTCACAGGGTCAAGCGTCGAAACCTGGCTGATGACTTTCTTATCAAGGTGAACGATGTCGAGAAGTTCCGCGTTTATTATTCCACAGCGCTTGGCTATCCGCGGGGCGCGGGGAGGGAGATATTCCGCGGCGATCCGCGAGGACGCGGGGAGGACCGCAGCACTACGCGATCCGCGCAGGCGCGGGGCGGGGGAGGACCGCGACGCTACGCGATCCCTCGACGCGGGGAGGACCGCGGCGCTACTCGATCCGCGGTGGCGCGGGGAGGTCCGCGGCACGAGACAATCCGCGACACATGCATGTAATAGATATCACCAGGAGATGACGATATACAAATG
>NW_011955409.1:0-1144 GCF_000949405.1 Vollenhovia emeryi | reverse complement strand
CCACGTATCCCAGGTCGCCGATGACGACGTCCAGACAGTGCGCTCCGTAGTTTTCGGTGTCTACGTGTATTAATACCTTGAACTCGATGTGTGGGCATCGAATTCAAAGTACATAATGTCATCGTAGGTAACCTCGGTAATGTCGGTAATCAGTCACGTCAGCAGCGCCAATGCCACGTTGCGACAGAAAAGTAAAAAGGATTTTTCCCCCTCCACGGCCTGGTCGACCACGACGACGTTTTAAAAATTACGCGAAAATTCAGACCCGTGGACTTTGCATTGCAATATCTCTACTCATGGGGCACGTAGAAGAAAAGTAAAAACACTTTTATTATGCATATCGTACCCAAGCTATCCATTAAGCGTAGTCTCAACTTCGTCGGATCAGCCGTTGTTGAAATCCAAGTCAATGAGGGGATGCTGGAGTGATTCTGCACTTTTGGAATTTGCTCCTAGAACTGTCAATTCGTGAACACATTTGTATAATATACAAATTATATGGGTTTTGTGTACGAACCAACAATGTTCCACTAATCGGACTAAATCAGAAAACAGCATGGTATCATTGAAATAAAGTTAGTAATTTAACAAAAAATCTATTCGCTTGAATAAGTTATAGGTTATAGGTTACCTAACCTATAACACAGGGACCTAGTGAGACAGTAACGAGTAACGAGGTATAAATTAAAAAAACCCTTTACGTCTCGTGCACCACGCGACCGCGCATCATGGAACGCAAGAAGGCTCAGTACAAAATCGTCGATTATTCCCTGGCGTTTAATATCACACAATCGGTCATTTCGAGTTTCTCTCGTAATAAAATAATAATTGTGCGCAATCATCTTCTGATAAATAAACAGTTCGAGATATTTAACACTACAAAAGGGGTGATATCACCTAAAAAAACTTACCTTTTTAAAAAAAGGTAAAAAAAACACCAAGTATAAGCTCCAACGACCGAATATATTTTGTTACTCTATCTTTTTTGCATCTCTACAAAAATATCTTCACTACAAAACTATCTTCTCTACAAAAGTAATGATATCATCAAATGGCACCAACTAAACTAAATAGTTTTAAACGTGGTGGGGCGATGATTGGAGTGGGGGCATGCCCGCCGGCTGGGCGTCCGCGGACACCCGTT
>NW_011955408.1:0-1144 GCF_000949405.1 Vollenhovia emeryi | reverse complement strand
CTTAATTACTTAGTGAAGGTAATCGCTTGGGGGAATCGGAAAATAAGTCGGACAGGTGTTTAAAGGTTAAACAACTATGAACAAGGTTTATTCGGGAATGAATACAGTGGATAGTGTGGTAATTACAATAGGTCCGCCCTAGAGTAAAAATACAAAGGAAAAGAAAGAAGGATTAATATTACAGTGAGTCCGCCCTGTGTTTAAATACAGAGAAAACAGGATATGGTTAGTCGGAATCAATCGGAATACGGAAAGTAATAATTACAATATGGATCTTGATCGGAGTACGAAAGTAAGTGAATACAATACGGATTTACTACAAAGTACGGACAGTACGGAATTGATCCGGAATATAATAAGTACTCTACGGATTTATAACGGAATACGGAAATAAATGGATACAAGACGGAGTTTGATCGGAACACGGAAATAAACAGTACAATTAAATCGGCGTACGGAGATAATGGATAAAATACGGAATTACGCGGAAACAATAAGTACGGTACGGATTGTAACGGAGTCTGGACAATTCAAAGTATAATACGGATCTATGACGGAGCACGGAAAATATGGAATTACACTGGTAACTGGAAACAGTCAGACAGGATGACTGCACGGACCCCTTTACTCTGCAAGGGAAGAAATAATACGGAATTAATACTACGGAGCTTACTATTATCAAAGCTAATGGAAAATATTCTTTCCCACCCGAATTTTACCCCCCTGAGTTCTATACCGGTCAGGAACAGGAAAGGATCAGGTCAGGACAGGATCACGCCCGAGCGGCGCCTCGTGATGCGTGAATTTGCAGTAGGAATTGTACACCGAGGAGCACCCCGTTAGGTGTACACTACTGCGGAATCACTCCGCCCCCCGAATCACGGCGGTACCCGTGCCTTCGGGGAAAACGGAGCCAGGACGGAACAGGAGACCGGTGCGGAGAAATTGTAGCATGTGTACCGAGGAGCACTCCGTTAGGCGTACGCTACTGAGGGACGGGGCCCACAACGGAGAAGAGCCTCCACTGTGTGCTCCGGTTCGGTATATAGCCGGAGACAGGAGCACCCATTCAGCTCCGGCTTATACCTGCAGCGGAGGTACCCGCTGCCCGGTGTTGACGGTCGGAGCACCAAGCGTCAACTGC
>NW_011955407.1:0-1144 GCF_000949405.1 Vollenhovia emeryi | reverse complement strand
TGCTTCGGCTTTTCTTCGTTCTTTGGATGCGTACCTGCATGATGACCTCTCCCACGTAGCGATATCTTGTCGAAGGCTTCCAGTAAGCTTTCCTGCGACTTCAGCCGTTGTACTCGTGCCTGGTCCCTCAGCATTTGGTCGGGGATACCCTCAATGACGTATTCGATGATCTCGTCGTCGTCGACCGGAACACGATTCGCCAAGATTATTTTATCGTGTAGGTGTAGGTAAGAGCTGAACGTTTCCTCCCGCTTCCACGTTCGTTGTTCGAATTGCCTCCTCGTTAGCATCTTACTGGGTCGATGATGAAACATTTCTTTCAGTTTCCCAAGAAGATCGTTCACAGGCATGGCAATGTACTCTGATCTTGAATGCAGCCATTCCAATGCCTTTCCTTTAAGACGCGATCCCATCATAACCTTCGTCAGATCGTCCGTAAGTTTGTACGCATTCTTCAAAAATATGACTTGCTTCTCCCACGTCTCGTATGCGTCGCTTCGTCCATCGAAAGTACTCAGCAGTTCTGCAATCGATGTGATATTTAATCGTGGAAATGCCTCACCGTTATTTACAGGCCTCGCTTCTCGTACTACTGCCATAGGATTCGCTTGTGGATTTTCTTCTAACGTCTCATTACGACTATTGACGCTTATCCGCTGCATATTTTGTAATAACTCGATCTCACGTTTAGCTAGTTCGAGTTCCTTCCTTGTTAGTTCTTGTTCCTTCCGACTGTTCTCTAGCTCTCTTCGCATGAGCGTCCTCTCGTCCACGCCATCGTTCGCCAGATCCGCTGCCCCATCCTCGTCGTCACTTGCTTGCATATCCTCAGATAACCTCGGATTCGTCAAGCACATAGGGTCGATCTCCATTAACCTCTTAATTAGTTCGAGCTTACTACCACTCATCTTGGCCTTCAAGGCACGCAGCTTCCCTTTCAATGCTTCCACACTAAATGCGTTGAGATCAACGGCTTCGTTCGACGCCATTTCCTCGTCTTAACTCGCTTTCAATCGCGGCCGAGCCCCCAAAATTTGTGGGGATATTACGGACTGGCGGGGAACACACAGATACCCTAGTAGGGTATATAGGGGGATTCTAACTCGGGAGCTCCGAGGGGGGAGCGGGGCGGGGGGTACCCCGC
>NW_011955406.1:0-1144 GCF_000949405.1 Vollenhovia emeryi | reverse complement strand
TCTCTCTCTCTCTCTTTCTCTCTCTCGCTTACTAGCAATTAAGTACCAATTTAATATGATTATTATTGTGACAATAATACTTAACAAAAACTCGTGAAATCCGCATAAAAAAGACATTAAAAATGTAAAAAAAACGCCATATTTTATACATCTCGAGACACGGTAGTATCTCGCGCCAAGTATAAGCAAAAAAGTTTTAAAGTGACAAGCTAAACCACGCGCGCCAGACCGACCATGTAGTTAAAAATTACGCGAAAATTCAGACCCGTGGACTTTGCATTGCAATATCTTTACTCATGGGGCACGTAGAAGAAAAGTAAAAACACTTTTATTATGCAAATCGTACCCAAGCTATCGATTTAGCGTAGTCTCAACTTCGTCTGATCAGCCGTTGTTGAATCCGAGTCAGTGAGGGGATGCTGGAGTGATTCTGCACTTTTGGAATTTGTTCCTAGAACTGTCAATTCGTGAACACATTTGTATAATATACAAATTATATGGGTTTGTGTACGAACCGACAATGTTCCACTAATCGGACTAAATCAGAGAACAGCATGGTATCATTGAAATAAAGTTAGTAATTTAACAAAAAATCTATTCGCTTGAATAAGTTATAGTTTACCTAATCTATAACACAGGGACCTAGTGAGACAGTAACGAGTAACGAGATATAAATAGAAAAAAGCCTTTACGTCTCCTGCAACACGCGACCGCGCATCATGGAACACAAGAAGGCTCCGTACAAAATCGTCGATTATTCCCTAGCGTTTAATATCACACAATCGGTCATTTCGAGGTTCTCTCTCGTAATAAAATAATAATTGTGCACAATTATATTCTGATAAATAAACAGTACGAGATATTTAACACTACAAAAAAAGTGATATCACCTAAAAACTTACCTTTTTAAAAAAAGGTAAAAAAAAGCGCCAAGTATAAGCTCCAACGACCGAATATATTTTGTTACTCTATCTTTTTTGCATCTCTACAAAAATATCCTCACTACAAAACTATCTTCTCTACAAAAGTAATGATATCATCAAATAGCGCCAATTACACTAAATAGTTTTAAACGTGGTGGGGCGATGATTGGAGTGGGGGCATGCCCGCCGGCTGGGCGCCCGCGGACGCCCGTTGCCCGTGA
>NW_011955405.1:0-1143 GCF_000949405.1 Vollenhovia emeryi | reverse complement strand
CGGTAATGGGTCTGGAATATTATGTGCAATGCACATATTGTGGAGAATGACACAAGTGTTGATTATTTTAGATGCTATAATTGGAGAATAATGTAACACTCGATGCTTTAAGCAACAACGGAATCTCATTTTTAAAAGGCCGTTACACCTTTCAATTAACGAACGGCAAGACATTTGTCGTTCATTATATCGACCCTCTGGGGTCATTGGTTGTGCGTTAGCAATAGGCGTTAACAGCCATGGTCGTAAAGGGTATCCTGAGTCACCTGCAAATTGACACAATTATTATGAGTTTAAAGTGTACATACATCCCATACAGCACAAGAACGTCCAGCAACATTGCTGGACGTTCTTGTGCTGTATGGGATATAAAAACGCATATGAATAAAATAAAATGTTATATAGATATATTATACATATACCGAGCAAACAGAATGTATCTCTTCCATATCTTGCAGATATTTGTTCGGCTAGTTGTCTAGCATTTGAATTATTCCAAATATATACATCATGTGAGCTTCCTGGAAATCGTGCATTTACATTTATGATTCTTAATCGGTAATCACATATCTAAAAAGAAAAATGCAGTTATTATATATTATACATATATATTGAATAACTACACATATTCTAGACACACACACACACACACACACACACACACACACACACACACACATATATATATATATATTACTACTGTAAAAAGTATACGTACTAACTGAACATTTATTGAGTGGTATCCTTTACGATTAATATATCCATGCTCTGGATGCACCTCATCATTAATTTTAGGAGGGAATATTGCAATATGTGTACAATCAATACACCCATAAACACCTGGAAATCTGTGGTGTCGGTAAAATCTATACGCATAATACAAAAACATTTATATGTTATTTGTATGTTTATATATATGTACATATTTTTATATATTTTATTCATATAAGAACATGAATTACCCATTACGCACCCAGATAGCAAAATGTCAGCAAAATGCGCGCAGATTGGCAGCAAATTTGTGCAGAATCCCACGTCAAAACCATAGTCATCTGTGTCCGCATTAAGCTCGTGTTCTGTCGACAGAGCCTGCTGACAGGCTATGTGAGCAGATTGACGGCAGAAACCGCGCAGAGTCTGCAA
>NW_011955404.1:0-1143 GCF_000949405.1 Vollenhovia emeryi | reverse complement strand
GGAAGCCTAACATAACATAAGATTATGTTATTTATAATATCCAACATATTTATACCTAACATATGTTGCAATATAAATATGTTGGATAAATATTATAAATAACATAATCTTAGTTATTAATTGCTTTTTTTTCACAAATCAGCATATGAAAAATTCGATGTCTAAAAATAATAAATTCTATATACTGTTTAATATTCTTTGATATCTATAATATCAATATATATACATAGTATAATATACTTTTTATTTAGTTTGTATATAACATCAATATTAACGCTAATTATATTTTTATAGATGCTGCAGCTATTGCAGATAGATGGAACTCAACAACGAAAAATATTGAAATTACATTTGGCGGTTGGTTAATAAAAGCAAAGACAAGAAAAGAAAGAGCTTTGGCAAAAAAATAACATGAAGTATTATTTAAGCTATTTTCTTGTTTTTATTTGTATGGCTTATTGAACCTATTTTATATTTACATTATAATTATCACACCTATATGTGATATATTGTATTAAGGCATTACTTTTTACATATGTAATTTTAATATTATTTTAAACCGTTATTATGTTTGATACTCACAATCAATATAATTTGTTTTTTTTCGTACAATACAGCAGAAGTTTGTATGCTTATATAATTTATATGTAATAAAAAGATACAATTAAAAAGTTTTTATACTAGTAAGTATTAGTAAAAGTACTATATATACAGGATGTATATGAATGGTCTATACTCATGAACTTGCAACTTTTCCGTAAGAACAAAATTTGCGCATACGTTTCTCTTTCGAATGAATTAAAAAATCAAGCTGCTGTTATGTCCGTAGCAAAACCGAGGTGTAAATAAACACAGTTTGTAACTCCTATGCGATTTGACGTGAAAATTTCTCCAACCGTTGCAGGAAAATTTCGAACTGTCGTAACTCCAGAAGGAAGCGTTTCCGACTCTATATTCATGGGACATTTCTGTTTGGTTAGGTCCCTGATACTTATATTCCCAAAATTTGTACAGATCATTCAGATACACCCTGCATTTACCTCTTTATCCTAAAAATAAATATATTAATTTTTTAATATTTTATTAAAAATATATTTTATATAATAAAAGCAAACGAGAACATGCAACTGAATGTTCTATTAA
>NW_011955403.1:0-1143 GCF_000949405.1 Vollenhovia emeryi | reverse complement strand
AAATATTCATGTGAAAATTTTTGCTTAAAATGACCGATACTATCACTTCCCACAATATTGACCTTTCCTCGTGGAACACCCTGTATATGCAATAATGTCATTGTGCAATATGTTTCTGCCTGATAAGGCTATATGCCGAACGTACGTTTGTATTATATGTACATTAGCGATAATGCTTGTAGGCAACCGTTCGTAGGCAATCTGCAAATAAAGCTGTTGGCAAAATGTTGTAGGCAAACGAATCTGGTGGCAATCGGAAATATAAGCAAACGAGATCCCCCAAGATGTTCCACATTTATCATCATGTAACATTTGTTTGAAGAATAATTATACAGAAAAATGCTGTTGAATTAAAAAATCAATTTATCGCACATTTTTTTAAGCAAACAAGTATAATTTTTAAGAAAATCAAAATTTAAAGTAATTTATAAAAGTTTAAGTAACTTGTATGTAATAATAAAACTCTGTCATTGAAAATCAACTAACACGTAACTGATTATTAAAATGTATACAATATGTAGTACATAGATGCAGTATATAAAGTAGCATTATATGACAGCAGAGTAAAGAAATCAATAACCAGAACTGTGAAAATTAATATTTAGAGACAGATACACATGTACGAGTAATAACAGAACTGTAGCAATAAAGTTTGAAAAATACTGTTTCATTATTTTTATTGCTTACAATTTAGAAACTTTTGTAATTTTGATATACATATAACTTTTATTAAAATCTATAGTCTTTCAATTACTGTACGGTAAGCATAGGATTTAATACATAAAGTTGTCTTTTCGTGAAATTATATACATAAAGAAACAATTACGCCAATTTAAAATTTAATAAATTTATTAAAAATAGATTTTTTAAACACAAACATTTTAATAAAATAATTCCTTGCAGTTGACTGTGTTTTTAACTTCAAAACATACTACGTATCTCATTATCAGAATTCTCTCTGTAACATCTTTCTTTTCTACATTTATAGTAAAATACATCTCCTTTATTTTTAATATGGAAGCTGTAAGTTAAAGACTTGATTGAATTAACATTTTTAATAAAATTTATACTCAATAACTTTTAAAAAGTGTACATAAAGAAAATACAAAATGTTACTGAACTAACAGATGAAGAATTTACTGG
>NW_011955402.1:0-1143 GCF_000949405.1 Vollenhovia emeryi | reverse complement strand
CGGAGGAATATGAGAGAGACGAAGAAGAGAAAAGAAAAAGAAATGTAATTATAAGAATCGAGAAGGAGAGATGGGAAGGAAAGGAATCAAACTGGGAGAAGGTGAAAGAACTGTTCACGGAAGGATTAAAGGTAAGGGCGGAAATAAAGGAGGTAAACGTAATAGGACAGAGGGATAACAATACTAGTGAAGATGAGGAGTGAGGAGGACAAATGGAAGGAGCTGGACGCAAGAAGGAGAGAAGGAAACAGAATGAAAGTGAAAATGGATGAAGATAAATCAGTGGAAAAGAGAATAAGAGAAAGAGAGGAAAAAGAAAGGAAAAAAGAAAGGAGAGGAGAAGAAGACGGAAGGACGAGGAGGACAACGGAGGAAGAAATCGTGAGGAGAATGCAGGAGAAACTGTTGATGGACTCGGACGAGGAAGAAGCAAGGAGAAAGAAAGGAGAATAGGAAAATGTAAGATAGAAAGGAGAAAGGAGAAGAGAAAGGAGGAATAACGGCAGAGGAGAGGAAAAGGAAAAGGAGAAAAAGGTAAGGATAGGAATATAGGAAAAATAATATAATTTCATATCTAGAACAGAGAGGGAGAATGAAGGAGGACAACGGACACAGGAGAAAGAGGGATGAAAGAAGAGGAAGGACTGGACAAGACGAGGGAGGACGAAGGAGCGTGGAGCGAAAGGAGCGGGAAGGAGAAACAGAGGGACACGGAACGAAAGAGGGAGGGGAAAAAGGAAAATGTAAGGTCGCTAATGGCCAGGCAGGAAATAAGATAATAGAAATAAAATGTAAAGGTTTTTGGGAACGTTTTTACTGGAAAAAACGCCTTTCCAGCCCCGGAAGGGGAATGAAATAAAGATTGAATTGAAAATTGAATTGAATTGAATTATCGGTATTGTTACTTTGTATATAAATACTTTTAAATAATCGTCTCATATAAATAATAGTAATAGTATTTTAATAATAACAGTTTACATCAGAGGCATCTATTGTGATGGTATTGGTTAAAGAAATGTCAGAGGCGTCTATTTGGACGGTACTGATTGCATGCAAAATAGTAGTTAGAAACAAACACCAGAAGCGTCTCTCCTGACGGTACTGGTTAAAGAAATGTCAGAGGCGTCTAGTTGGACGGTACTG
>NW_011955401.1:0-1143 GCF_000949405.1 Vollenhovia emeryi | reverse complement strand
GGTCGACAAATTGTCATATCCTTCTGACTTATATATTCCCAACAAAGAGGAATGACATGATTCAGTATATAAATCACTCAAACCGATGAATTTTCGACCAATAATGCACAGATTATTAGTACTAATAGTGGCAATATTTTCTATGAAGACAATTGTACCATCGTTTAAACCACAACAGTTATTTGGATTATGAATAGACAAGGTGAAATCTGCTCTTGAAACTTTAGAGTATTGTGGACTATTTATTCCAGGTAAGATTGGACCCGCATTGTGTGTTCCATGTACACCGATTTTTTGATGTTTTTTCTCAAATGATAAGCAATTTTCCAATTCTGTTAAACGATTGTGGATTTGTTGTAAAGGACGTTCAGCTTTTCTAAGAAATTGTTTCAGTTTTCTTAAATAATTTTCGTATCGAAAAGCGCTGAATGTATCCAGTGTGCCGAATTTTCTTACATCATCTGCTAAATGAGTTAGTCCATGAATATTGTGAGATATATGCTTGACCCATACCAGGGCAACCAAACTGCCCTATAGATTTCCGGTACCAGCATTTGTGGCGCCCTCTGATATATGTCCCCCTTGTAAGTGAACTAAATATCGATATGACGTCTAGTACCGAATGGTAAAACAGTGTAATATATATATTGTATATATATATATCTATCTAGAAAAGAGGAATGCATAAATTTATTTCGGCGTTGAAAATTAGCTGTATAATTTTCACTAATGAAGCTGAAATTAATAAAGGCACCAAATGAATATATATATTTACTTATTTTCTTTTACAGTTTGCACGATATTGATTTTGGAGTTGTTTGGTATTAACGTTTTACTTTCTGTATACACATTTAGTGTTGTGAATAAATCAAGGAGCTATTATAGCTTATAATAGCTAATAAAATATACCAAACAACTCCAAAATCAATATCGTGCAAACTGTAAAAGAAAATAAGTAAATATATATACAGGGTGGGCCATTTTAATTTATACAGTCGATTTTTTAAAAAACTAAAAGAGATATGAAAAAATGTTTCAGACAAAAGTTGTATGGTTTCGAGGGGGACATAAGATGGTACCATAGGTTTGACCTTGAAGAGTAATTTGAAGGTCACATGAAGGTTACCTTCAATTTCTTAAATG
>NW_011955400.1:0-1143 GCF_000949405.1 Vollenhovia emeryi | reverse complement strand
TAAATTACAATATAAATTACAATTGGTATGGGTGTCAATAATAATATAATTTAGATAATCTACACCATAAATACTCAATATATTGAATTATCTAAAACCTTGTGTCCACGATCCAAGAACTGTATCAAGGTTTAGTTTCGAGAAATGTGTAGCCAATCAACTTGCAACTTTTCTGTAAAAGATGCAAGTTGATTGACTACACATTTCTCGGAAGTAGAACTTGGACACAGTTCTCGGATCGTGGACACAAGGCTTAACGGGAGGATCTTATATTGCGGAAGTTTCAAACCCATGAAACCGTACAATTGGAAATGTGTACAAAGCTGTCGGTAAAATGTAGGCCAGGGAAGTTGTTGTCAATCAGGAATGTAGGCAAACGATGCACCCCCCCCCCCCATGTGTGTATGAGTTTTTTAAATAACTTTTCTTTCAGATATGCAGAATCTGCTAGCAATTCTATAACCATACAATATTATTTGTACATCAGTAAGTGTTGCTTACAGTTTGCGAAATTATTGGTTCCGGGGTGTAGCCTTGATCTTCTGCTCGAAGTATTAGCTTTTAATTTCCTTATTTTAATATGGCTTATCAAATATATCGCTTTTTCTTCTGTTATGAGAAACGTAAGTTCCGGAATAATTAAACATGAAATTAGTGGCTATAATGTATAATATAATAGTATTTACATTTATTAATAGATAAAACGATTACAAAAATGTATCCAAAATAATTGGAGTATTCTGGTAGACGATCGAGAGATTGATATAATGTACAAATATACTAACATTGGAAAACGATCTACTATTGTTATAGCAAGTGAATAAAAATTATTGAATAAATTTTCAATTACTTTATCTCAATTAAATTTGAGTTATTTGAGATAATAATAACGTATTTCTGAAGTGTGAAGGAAAAAGGCAACTTAAAATTAATACAATCAATTTTCTAATCTTTCTTTAGATAAATTTTGTTATAATTACTCTAGCGCTATCTTTTCAGAAACCGAAATTTAATAAAAACTATGAATTCTTAATTGATTTTTAAATGGCAACTACGTACATTTTATTAAATATTTTTTCAACATTTATATATAAATATGGTAAATATGCATAAAAGGTCACACCTCACCGATGTCCTCGGCAC
>NW_011955399.1:0-1150 GCF_000949405.1 Vollenhovia emeryi | reverse complement strand
GGGACTTGTTTGAACACGTCGGGACTTGTTTGAACACGTCGAGACTCGTTTGAACACGTCGAGAGAAGGAGAAATATTACGGTTAGGTGAGTGAGCGGGGGAAGATGTAGGATTAAGGGTGGGGTAAGTTAAAAATTTTCCTGGAACTTCAATTAGTAAAGACGCCCTCAGAGTTTCAGTCGTCGCCGTCGAAGTGAGTCGATTTCTCCAGTGTTTCCAGTACAGTGTTAGAAGAATGAATCATTACGTTCCTCTGGATATGTCGTCCAAGAAACAGTGTAACGCGTAAGTACCGTAAAGTTATACAGGGTGAGTCAAATGTATGGAAACCTTCGGATAACTCGTCTGGATTGAATTTTTTTGAAAAATGGTAAATACAAAAGTTTTAGGATTTTTCCCTGGCTATCCGATGGTGACCTTGAATTTGACCTTCAAGGTCATTTCAAGGTCAACTTGTTTTTTTTAAATTGGAACCCCTATTTTTCATTACATATTCTTGTAGCTAACCTCGAGAGCTTTCCAAAACACTATAATAAAGTATTTTTTTATTAAGAACTTTTTGAATTATTAAGGTTTGAAAGTTTCAATATTTTGACGTAAATTACAAAATATCTTGTAAAATATTCATTTTTTTATCATCTTACCTTAATACTTTTTTGAACAGAATAATGATACAAATCAACTGGTGTAAAGAAAACAAACAATTTTGTAACAAGCAATTTAAAAAAATTTTTTTTTGCTTGTGGTTATACTGAACCACGCGATCGTGTATGATGAGACAGTATGCAGTGGTGCTCATCGGCACGTTCTCCTTACACTCAAATTCCAATCTCACGTCCACGGTCGCGCTCTTGACCGATTCGTTTTGTCGAGAACAATCGATGATCACAAACGGACCATATTCTAGAAAATTGTAGACATTGAGACCTGGCGCAAGATCATCGTTTCCGAAATAGCTCTTCCGGAATCGTAAAAACGCATCATACAGATTCGACCATTTGTTTTTATCGAAATCCAGATTCATATCATCATATGGATAACAGTCCGAGTTCAGATAGAGTTTTACATTGCTCAATTTACAATGACTGAATTTACTCGCATTCTCAGACATTATATTCTTCCGACCTGTTTGCAGAACGAAGATAACATG
>NW_011955398.1:0-1143 GCF_000949405.1 Vollenhovia emeryi | reverse complement strand
CGTAATATATACGTAAAAAATATATTATTGTATTATTATATTTATTTATATAAGTATTTAAAAATGTCTTTAACACAATATATATTTTATTTTAAATTTACATGCGATCTATTTACAATTAAATATTTTTTATCTTGTTTTTATATATTATATTACAGATTCTATCAAGAGAAGTATTCCGAATTCTACGAACAAAGAATGCGAAGAAGCAATAAAAAAATGGATAAGAAGAGCAAATGATCGCAATAATAATACAAAACATAAAGAGAATAATGATGATGATATGTACACACTCGAGAAGTTACAGTGAAACTGCCTATATCACTACATACCTATATCACTTGTTATGACAAGATAATTATTACTTTTATTTTAGTTTTTATTTTAGTTTGTTCAAATGTGTTATATGTATTGTCACGCGTTTTGCAAAGTTCGCCTGGCGCGACCAAGAAAGAGGCGGCTGACGTGCACGATCCGCTGCCGTCGCCGTTCCGGGCCGATCGCCGTAACGGAGGCAACGCACGAAGGCGAGGTTGGGCGCCAGACGCGCTCGCGGGCGGCGTCAATAACGTGTCGCGAGATACCCTATCTCTCCGGACGAAAACGGCGTCGATCCGCTCGGTAAACGCCGCGAATCAGCCTCCTCGACGCGACAAGGGCCGGCTGCTCTTTGCCGTCGGTAGACTGGCAGGATCCCGTAATCACGGGCTCGCGGGAACGGGACGTCGGGACGGAACGCGACACCCACACACACCCTTATACGAGCACACGAAATGATCTCGACTCGGATTAAGCAAGTAACATAGGCGTTTTAATATCGTGGGTACAAAAAAAAAGAGAACAGAATAGATAGGGGCCTCCGCCGAGGCGCATTCGCGATCCTTCGCTCTCTCGGGCCTCCCCGCGGGAAGCAGGTCACGCTCGCGACGCGTGATTCGCGTCCGACACCCGGCGTGCCGGCCCGCCGCGATAGAATTCCCCGGCACGGGCAGAACGCACAAAAAGGGCGCTCGCTCGAACAACGGCGCCCGGGGCGTCCGTCCCCCGCTCCCCTCCGAGGTCGCACAACTCGCTACCCACCCGCTACGATCGCCCGATAAGCCCACGGCCGTTCCCCGGGAGCTCCCGCGCTTGGCACCGCCG
>NW_011955397.1:0-1143 GCF_000949405.1 Vollenhovia emeryi | reverse complement strand
GACGCCCGCGCGCGCGTCGCGCAGTGCCGATTACCATTTTGTGCCGGATAAATTACATATCAGCAATAAATAAATGTAAAATAAATATGTACTATATATTTTTTATTTTTTCTAAAATATTAAAATGACGTCTTTCTTACGTCAAAATAGAGTAAAAAGGTTATAATAACACGTCATTTCACATTTCGTTATGACGTCTGTGGGCTGTGACTTATTCCCGTCATTTTTACGTTATTATTACGTACTCATAAAAGGATAAATGACGTTACGACTGACCAAAAATTAACGTGAAAATCACGTGACGTTGCTGCCTGGGAAGTAAACCAGCTACTCCAGAGGAATATCGTACGACCTTCTACCTCGCCATACAGCTCGCCCGTCTGGATAGTGCCGAAAAAACCTGACTCAGCCGGGAATAAAAGATGGCGGATGATGATAGATTTTCGGAAGCTCAACGAAAAGACCATCGGGGATGCTTACCCGTTGCCCAATATTTGCGATATCCTGGACCAACTAGGAGGATCCAAATATTTTTCCGTCCTAGATCTCGCCAACGGATTCCACCAGATTCCTATGGACGAAGATGACGCTTATAAGACCGCATTTTCAACCCCCCGAGGTCATTATGAATTTACACGCATGCCATTCGGGTTGAAGAATGCGCCCGCCACCTTCCAACGTCTAATGGACCAGGTCCTCGTCGGACTGCAGGGCACTGAACTATTCGTTTATATGGACGATATTGTTGTGTACGCAAACTCGCTTCGCGAGCACGATAATAATGACAAAGCAAATGAATCGACTCCGCGATGCCAACTTCCCAGATAGCACATGGACGTCCACAGGATGTCCGATGGACGGCCGCATCTGGACATTCGGACGTCCAAAGTACGTCCATTCAAGGCCCGTAGGATGTCCATTGGACGCCCATGGGATGTCCAAATGACACTGCTTTAGAGATCCATAGGACGTCCAAAATACATCCAACTTTGGATCTATTTTGGACCTGTTTTGGACCTATTTGCTTCCTCATAGAGGAAGCTTTGTTTTCATGCGAAAATTTTTTTTTGGGTTTTCTATGCCAATGGGTTTAGTATAATCTACAAACTGCAAAAAACACACTAATTTAAAAACTGTGTGTGT
>NW_011955396.1:0-1143 GCF_000949405.1 Vollenhovia emeryi | reverse complement strand
TTTTTTACGTTATAAACACTACTTGACATATAATCAATATTTTATATTTTTATAAAGACGTCATAAAGACGTCTTTTTGACAATGTCTTAAGACATTTTTTTCTGACGTCTTATAGACGTCTTTTAGTAAAGTCTTAAAGATGTCTCTTTTAAGACGTCGTTTAGACATGCATGTTGTCTGGGACGTATTCTATGTTTTCGGAGAAACGATTGAATCGCGATTTGATACGCACGTTGATTATGCTCTTTGTTTGTAAGACTCCCTGAACTACGCCGGAAATCGACATATCGACTGAACGTTTCTGGAGAAGTAATTTATTAGCGAAATCTTGTGTTACGAAATTCATTTGAGATCCACTGTCTAATAAAACCATTCACTCCCGTCTGTCGATCTCTCGCTCTCGCTACCACCACTCCCCTCCATTGCTGCCATCGATCTCTCAATCCTCCCGTCCAATCCTCTTCTTCCTCTGCATCGATTTCTCGATCCTTTCCATTCTCTCCCCACCACTTCGTTCCTCCTCGATCCAGACTGCCAACTCATATCCTCTTGTCTACCTGCTGTTTCTCTCCTAATCTTCACCCTTTCTTCACTCCTTCACTTCTAGTGCCACTTCTCTGCCTCCTCTATCCATCACCTCATTTTCTTCCCGTTCACTCTTCTCCAACCTTTCCTTAAATCCTTACAAAAAATTTCAAATTTTAAAATGTTTCCGCGAACTGGTAGTTTTTAGGTTAGAAAGGTGCAAAAGTGCAGAAACACTCCAGCATCCCCTTAAGAGGCACGTTGGAGGTCGCGAAGATACACGTTGAACATGGACAACATGGAAGAAGAAGACCGGTACCGGTAATGTCGGAAATCATGAGACTTTAAGTGGCGTTGCTTGCTATACATGCTATTAGACTGCGTTTGGAATATATGAGAAATAATATAAATTTGAAAAATCTAAATAAAATTATAATACGTTACAAATGTATTGTAACACTATGTTAACATCACGGTCACAGTTCAACATGTCTATATCTTTCTGTCAACGTAATACGTCTAATTTATTTGCGTTTACTTATACATCTTGCGTTGGTTTATATTATACATTTTATTCGGTTTGACTACGCTATCTTCTAATATGTATGTCCCTTTAT
>NW_011955395.1:0-1143 GCF_000949405.1 Vollenhovia emeryi | reverse complement strand
CATTTACCGAAAGCTGGTGCGCTCGGAGCTTCGGCAACTAACAGATTGCAAAAACAATTCTCTCTTCTTCCCGTTGCGGAATTAGATTTCACACTGTGCTTGCAAGCTATCACATATTGTGATATTTGTGATTGTGATATCGCTGATATTTAGTGCAATGGCCAGACAACAAAATCCAAAGTATTTGAGTCTAACTCATCGCAGAAAATCAATGAAGAAAGCCTGCAGACTGAGGTTGGTTATTAGATTTGTTTTTGTCTACTAAATATTGTACATAATGTATCAATACATAGTGTGCACTGGATTTGTTATGTGCTAAATTTTTCGTGTAAATTGTAAATGATAAGGAAAATTTATGTTACGGCGGCGAATACGAGTCTAGAGCGGTCGGTGGTGCGCAAAAATAAAATAAAATTTAGTCAAAGATTAAAATTATTAAATATATACATTAGGTACGTTTCGGCTCCTTCTTTAAGCCATCATCAGCAATGTTAGCGACGAGATGGATCGGCAGATGTCAAGTATAAAATAAGTCAGTGAGAAATGATTCGTCGATCGACGTCGAAATGATGTCGAATCGACGTCAATTCGACGGTGTCGATGTCGATTCGATGTCGTTTCGACATCGATCGAC
Source organism: Vollenhovia emeryi (assembly GCF_000949405.1). Lineage (NCBI taxonomy): Eukaryota > Metazoa > Arthropoda > Insecta > Hymenoptera > Formicidae > Vollenhovia > Vollenhovia emeryi. Next base: position 509 of record NW_011955395.1, on the reverse strand, counting down.
GAATCATTTCTCACTGGGAATCTATGTACATACATTAGATGGTAAGACCTGGTCGTTCACAATAAAAGATTTTCAAGAAAAGATCACACAGGGTCCCGAAGTTAAAAAATATAAATTGGTGTAAACTCTCGCCGCCACGCTGCGCAGGTATGAGGCTGGCCCCGCGGAGGAGCGTGCGAGCGGCGCCGCGAGGATGAGGGCCGCCGACCGTCTCGCACGGGACCCGGGGACGACGTGCGGCGAGCCGCGGACGCCGTCGGTCAAGCGCCGACCCGCGCGTGATCGGTGCCAGCGCGGCGCGGCTGGCGCGAGCGAGGAGGGCAGGATGTGCGACAAGTGTGTCATCGGCTACTGGGTGCCCGAGAGGAAGCGGCAGAAGTTCAACTGGACAGACTTCGAGAACATATGCGAGTCCGAGGGCTTTCGCCTGAAGTTGATCGACGTGAATCTGAGCTTCGAGAAGCAGGGACCATTACACGTTTTCCTACACAAGCTGACGGATATGCAGT
>NW_011955394.1:0-1143 GCF_000949405.1 Vollenhovia emeryi | reverse complement strand
GTCGATGTCCACGTATCCCAGGTCGCCGATGACGACGTCCAGACAGTACGCTCCGTAGTTTTCGGTGTCTACGTGTATTAATACCTTGAACTCGATGTGTGGACATCGAATTCAAAGTATATAATGTCATCGTAGGTAACCTCGGTAATGTCGGTAATCAGTCACGTCAGCAGCGCCAATGCCACGTTGCGACAGAAAAGTAAAAAGGATTTTTCCCCCTCCACTGGCCTGGTCAACCACGACGACGATGTTTTAAAAATTACGCGAAAATTCAGACCCGTGGACTTTGCATTGCAATATCTCTACTCATGGGGCACGTAGAAGAAAAGTAAAAACACTTTTATTATGCAAATCGTACCCAAGCTATCGATTAAGCGTAGTATCAACTTCGTCGGATCAGCCGTTGTTGAGATCCGAGTCAATGAGGGGATGCTGGAGTGATTCTGCACTTTTGGAATTTGCTCCTAGAACTGTCAATTCGTGAACACATTTGTATAATATACAAATTATATGGGTTTTGTGTACGAACCGACAATGTTCCACTAATCGGACTAAATCAGAAAACAGCATGGTATCATTGAAATAAAGTTAGTAATTTAACAAAAAATCTATTTGCTTGAATAAGTTATAGGTTATAGGTTACCTAACCTTTAACACAGGGACCTAGTGAGACAGTAACGAGTAACGAGTTATAAATTAAAAAATGCCTTTACGTCTCGTGCACCACGCGACCGCGCATCATGGAACGCAAGAAGGCTCCGTACAAAATCGTTGATTATTTCCTGGCCTTAATATCACACAATCGGTTATTTCGAGGTTCTCTCGTAATAAAATAATAATTGTGCACAATTATATTCTGATAAATAAACAGTACGAGATATTTAACACTACAAAAGGGGTGATATCACCTAAAAAACTTACCTTTTTAAAAAAAGGTAAAAAAAGCACCAAGTATAAGCTCCAACGACCGTATATATTTTGTTACTCTACCTTTTTTGCATCTCTACAAAAATATCTTCCCTACAAAACTATCTTCTCTACAAAAGTAATGATATCATCAAATGGCACCAACTAAACTAAATAGTTTTAAACGTGGTGGGGCGATGATTGGAGTGGGGGCATGCCCGCCGGCTGGGCGTCCGC